>NC_090900.1:16534234-16560478 GCF_040956055.1 Brachionichthys hirsutus | reverse complement strand
GGTCACATGACACAATGTACAGATTTTAAACATTAGAAGACACAAGGAAGCGAAGGGGAAGGTGGAATCTGTTGTTATTTACCTGTGAGCTCAGAGCGCCGCCTGGCGGTCAGATGATGTAACGGCGTGTCCGTCACTCCAGTCAACATCAAGACGTGACGGGTTAACAGGAAATAACATCAATCAATGTGTTTAAAAGCTGCTGGTGGTTCAGAGACTCGAACTTTAACACAGTTACTGCCCAGCCGTCAAAGTTCAGAGGTCATCTACAAAATAAAAGTTCTGGTGGTGTCCACGGTGAGTCGGGGGGGGGGGGGGGGGGGGGGGGGGGGGGGTTGCAGGACTGGTGGTTCTGAGGAGTCCCAACAAAGCAGTTCTGCAGGTAAAAGAAAGAAACGAAACTCGTGACGTTTATTAAAGTTTTTTCCTCCAAAATAAATGAGTTTGTTCATCTCCATAGTTCTGGTCCAAGTTCGGAACCAGGAGGGTCCCACCAGCAGATGGCGCTCCTCGCTCTACCTGCGGGACAGAACCACCAGCTGAGTCGTCTCACAAGGCAGGTGATGCCAGAGGACAGGTGTAGATCAGCTGAGCAGCTTTTAAACGGCTTTTATTTTGACAGCAGGCTCCGGAAGTCGTGTTGCTCATATCTTCTGCCTCCCCTCGGGATGGATGGGAGTGACGCAGGGCGCGGGAGGAGGAGGAGGAGGAGGAGGAGGAGGAGGAGGAGGAGGACGGGGGGGGGGCAGGTTAGACGCACCTCCTGCGTACAGGACGGGAGAGGCTCCATCTGATAGACTCCAGGTAGGCTCCATCCTGTCCGGGGGGGGGGGGGCAGCTGAAGCTTGATTCACCACCGAACTGATTCATTTACAATATCGATTATATCAGTGACGTTTTCCTTATTAACGCACGGCTGATCTCTGTAGGCCGCGCGGATCCCGCGTCTCCTCAAGGCGGAGTAGCCTCGTCATCCCACCGAGCACCGAGCACCGAGCACCGGGGACCGAGGACCGATCACCGAGCACCGGGCACCGAGCGCGTCCCGCTGAGACCCCCCCCCCACCATGAACTTCCTCCGTCGACGCCTCTCGGACAGTAATTTCATGTCCAGCCTGCCCAACGGCACGGCGGACCTCCAACGCCCCGAGCCCCCGCAGCAAAGCCCCGCAGTGTCGCCCGGGCCCCCGCCCCCGCCCCCCCCCGGGGGCTCCAGCTTCTTCTCCTCCATCTCGAACGCCGTCAAGCAGACCACAGCCGCCGCGGCCGCGAGCCTGTCCGAGGCGGCGGACCGGGCGGGGGTCTCCAGCAACGCCAGGATCCTCCTGGTGGTCGATGATCAGCAGACCGACTGGTAAGACCCGCCCCCCCCCCGAAGAAGAATCCCGAGGAGGAGTCTTCATCATTTCACAAAGATGTTCATACAATACCAGAACATCAAATAAGGTTACACTGAAACAGTCTAATCCTGAGTCACACCGCTTTCACTTAGAACCAGGTGTAGGTCGGTTTCATCAGCTGTTGAAGCTAAATCCTGAGTCACACCGCTTTCACTTAGAACCAGGTGTAGGTCGGTTTCATCAGCTGTTGAAGTTAAATCCTGAGTCACACCGCTTTCACTTAGAACCAGGTGTAGGTCGGTTTCATCAGCTGTTGAAGCTAAATCCTGAGTCACACCGCTTTCACTTAGAACCAGGTGTAGGTCGGTTTCATCAGCTGTTGAAGTTAAATCCTGAGTCACACCGCTTTCACGTAGAACCAGGTGTAGGTCGGTTTCATCAGCTGTTGAAGCTAAATCCTGAGTCACACCGCTTTCACTTAGAACCAGGTGTAGGTCGGTTTCATCAGCTGTTGAAGTTAAATCCTGAGTCACACCGCTTTCACTTAGAACCAGGTGTGGGTCGGTTTCATCAGCTGTTGAAGCTAAATCCTGAGTCACACCGCTTTCACTTAGAACCAGGTGTAGGTCGGTTTCATCAGCTGTTGAAGTTAAATCCTGAGTCACACCGCTTTCACTTGGAACCAGGTGTAGGTCGGTTTCATCAGCTGTTGAAGCTAAATCCTGAGTCACACCGCTTTCACTTAGAACCAGGTGTAGGTCGGTTTCATCAGCTGTTGAAGCTAAATCCTGAGTCACACCGCTTTCACTTAGAACCAGGTGTAGGTCGGTTTCATCAGCTGTTGAAGTTAAATCCTGAGTCACACCGCTTTCACTTAGAACCAGGTGTAGGTCGGTTTCATCAGCTGTTGAAGTTAAATCCTGAGTCACACCGCTTTCACTTAGAACCAGGTGTAGGTCGGTTTCATCAGCTGTTGAAGTTAAATCCTGAGTCACACCGCTTTCACTTAGAACCAGGTGTAGGTCGGTTTCATCAGCTGTTGAAGCTAAATCCTGAGTCACACCGCTTTCACTTAGAACCAGGTGTAGGTCGGTTTCATCAGCTGTTGAAGCTAAATCCTGAGTCACACCGCTTTCACTTAGAACCAGGTGTAGGTCGGTTTCATCAGCTGTTGAAGTTAAATCCTGAGTCACACCGCTTTCACGTAGAACCAGGTGTAGGTCGGTTTCATCAGCTGTTGAAGCTAAATCCTGAGTCACACCGCTTTCACTTAGAACCAGGTGTAGGTCGGTTTCATCAGCTGTTGAAGTTAAATCCTGAGTCACACCGCTTTCACTTAGAACCAGGTGTAGGTCGGTTTCATCAGCTGTTGAAGTTAAATCCTGAGTCACACCGCTTTCACTTGGAACCAGGTGTAGGTCGGTTTCATCAGCTGTTGAAGCTAAATCCTGAGTCACACCGCTTTCACTTAGAACCAGGTGTAGGTCGGTTTCATCAGCTGTTGAAGTTAAATCCTGAGTCACACCGCTTTCACTTAGAACCAGGTGTAGGTCGGTTTCATCAGCTGTTGAAGCTAAATCCTGAGTCACACCGCTTTCACTTAGAACCAGGTGTAGGTCGGTTTCATCAGCTGTTGAAGTTAAATCCTGAGTCACACCGCTTTCACTTGGAACCAGGTGTAGGTCGGTTTCATCAGCTGTTGAAGCTAAATCCTGAGTCACACCGCTTTCACTTAGAACCAGGTGTAGGTCGGTTTCATCAGCTGTTGAAGCTAAATCCTGAGTCACACCGCTTTCACTTAGAACCAGGTGTAGGTCGGTTTCATCAGCTGTTGAAGTTAAATCCTGAGTCACACCGCTTTCACTTAGAACCAGGTGTAGGTCGGTTTCATCAGCTGTTGAAGTTAAATCCTGAGTCACACCGCTTTCACTTAGAACCAGGTGTAGGTCGGTTTCATCAGCTGTTGAAGTTAAATCCTGAGTCACACCGCTTTCACTTAGAACCAGGTGTAGGTCGGTTTCATCAGCTGTTGAAGCTAAATCCTGAGTCACACCGCTTTCACTTAGAACCAGGTGTAGGTCGGTTTCATCAGCTGTTGAAGCTAAATCCTGAGTCACACCGCTTTCACTTAGAACCAGGTGTAGGTCGGTTTCATCAGCTGTTGAAGTTAAATCCTGAGTCACACCGCTTTCACGTAGAACCAGGTGTAGGTCGGTTTCATCAGCTGTTGAAGCTAAATCCTGAGTCACACCGCTTTCACTTAGAACCAGGTGTAGGTCGGTTTCATCAGCTGTTGAAGTTAAATCCTGAGTCACACCGCTTTCACTTAGAACCAGGTGTAGGTCGGTTTCATCAGCTGTTGAAGTTAAATCCTGAGTCACACCGCTTTCACGTAGAACCAGGTGTAGGTCGGTTTCATCAGCTGTTGAAGTTAAATCCTGAGTCACACCGCTTTCACTTAGAACCAGGTGTAGGTCGGTTTCATCAGCTGTTGAAGCTAAATCCTGAGTCACACCGCTTTCACTTAGAACCAGGTGTAGGTCGGTTTCATCAGCTGTTGAAGTTAAATCCTGAGTCACACCGCTTTCACGTAGAACCAGGTGTAGGTCGGTTTCATCAGCTGTTGAAGCTAAATCCTGAGTCACACCGCTTTCACTTAGAACCAGGTGTAGGTCGGTTTCATCAGCTGTTGAAGTTAAATCCTGAGTCACACCGCTTTCACTTAGAACCAGGTGTAGGTCGGTTTCATCAGCTGTTGAAGCTAAATCCTGAGTCACACCGCTTTCACTTAGAACCAGGTGTAGGTCGGTTTCATCAGCTGTTGAAGTTAAATCCTGAGTCACACCGCTTTCACTTGGAACCAGGTGTAGGTCGGTTTCATCAGCTGTTGAAGCTAAATCCCGAGTCACACCGCTTTCACTTAGAACCAGGTGTAGGTCGGTTTCATCAGCTGTTGAAGCTAAATCCTGAGTCACACCGCTTTCACTTAGAACCAGGTGTAGGTCGGTTTCATCAGCTGTTGAAGTTAAATCCTGAGTCACACCGCTTTCACTTAGAACCAGGTGTAGGTCGGTTTCATCAGCTGTTGAAGTTAAATCCTGAGTCACACCGCTTTCACTTAGAACCAGGTGTAGGTCGGTTTCATCAGCTGTTGAAGTTAAATCCTGAGTCACACCGCTTTCACTTAGAACCAGGTGTAGGTCGGTTTCATCAGCTGTTGAAGCTAAATCCTGAGTCACACCGCTTTCACTTAGAACCAGGTGTAGGTCGGTTTCATCAGCTGTTGAAGTTAAATCCTGAGTCACACCGCTTTCACTTAGAACCAGGTGTAGGTCGGTTTCATCAGCTGTTGAAGCTAAATCCTGAGTCACACCGCTTTCACTTAGAACCAGGTGTAGGTCGGTTTCATCAGCTGTTGAAGTTAAATCCTGAGTCACACCGCTTTCACTTGGAACCAGGTGTAGGTCGGTTTCATCAGCTGTTGAAGCTAAATCCTGAGTCACACCGCTTTCACTTAGAACCAGGTGTAGGTCGGTTTCATCAGCTGTTGAAGCTAAATCCTGAGTCACACCGCTTTCACTTAGAACCAGGTGTAGGTCGGTTTCATCAGCTGTTGAAGTTAAATCCTGAGTCACACCGCTTTCACCTAGAACCAGGTGTAGGTCGGTTTCATCAGCTGTTGAAGCTAAATCCTGAGTCACACCGCTTTCACTTAGAACCAGGTGTAGGTCGGTTTCATCAGCTGTTGAAGTTAAATCCTGAGTCACACCGCTTTCACTTAGAACCAGGTGTAGGTCGGTTTCATCAGCTGTTGAAGTTAAATCCTGAGTCACACCGCTTTCACTTGGAACCAGGTGTAGGTCGGTTTCATCAGCTGTTGAAGCTAAATCCTGAGTCACACCGCTTTCACTTAGAACCAGGTGTAGGTCGGTTTCATCAGCTGTTGAAGTTAAATCCTGAGTCACACCGCTTTCACTTAGAACCAGGTGTAGGTCGGTTTCATCAGCTGTTGAAGCTAAATCCTGAGTCACACCGCTTTCACTTAGAACCAGGTGTAGGTCGGTTTCATCAGCTGTTGAAGTTAAATCCTGAGTCACACCGCTTTCACTTAGAACCAGGTGTAGGTCGGTTTCATCAGCTGTTGAAGTTAAATCCTGAGTCACACCGCTTTCACTTAGAACCAGGTGTAGGTCGGTTTCATCAGCTGTTGAAGTTAAATCCTGGTCTCACCTGCAGGGCGAAGGTCTTCAGAGGAAGGAAGGTCCACGGGGAATTCGACATCAAGGTGGAACAGGTGCGTTCCATCTATTCTCTCTGAGTCAAAGAGCTGATGGGGGACCACCTGAGGAAGAGGATGGTCAGGACCAGTGATGAAGGTCTTTGTCTGAATTCAGTTCCAGGTTTGTTTATCGGCGGCTCATGGAGGTCCAACGCTGCAGGCGGTGCAGACGTACCTCATGGGGGCTATCAATAATGAAACTATAGGGTTGGGTCCAGTCGTGACCCCTGGGGTGCTCCGTCTTCATTTTGTCTGTTGCTGATATTCATGTTGCCTCTCTGTCCATCGGTGTCTTATTGTCAGCTGTCTAAAAGCATCAGCTGTTCTTATAGATCACGTGATTCCGATAAGCCCCGCCTCTCTGCTGGGACGCTGGTTTTTGTAGAGCTTCGGGACATCCTGGACGCTAAAGGCTGCAGCATTCACAGAAACACATTTTGTTTCATTCCTAATCAATACATCAGTTGTTTGCTTGGCCTTATCAATAATCATTGATGAGTTGTAATGCATAGCCTCATGGGAATGTTTATTGATTAAGACGGTGCCAGTGATTATATCCACCTTGGGAAATCTTTCTTCATCTTCATCATCCTCTCTGATGAAGGCCTTTGGTTCACGCGTGCCATTCTAAAGCTGCATCAGGTTCGCTGTGACCAGAGGAGATGGTTGTATTGATCACAGGGCTTATATGATTGGTCCGTTCGTCATTCTGTCCTTCTAGGCTGATTTTTCTGAAGTCAACCTGGTGGCTGATTCTACAGGAAGCTACAACGTGACCCTCGATGCCATCCGGAACAGCCACAAGGTGACCAAGTAAGTGCTCTGAGTATTACAAATGTATATCCGATCAATATTCCAGCTGATACCTTTGCTTTGTGATGCGGCGGGCTATTCTGCTCCTTCCCAGGTCCTTTAAGCCAGACTTTGTGCTGATCAGGCAGCACGCCTTCAGCATGGACCGGAACGGAGACCACCGGAACATGGTGATCGGACTGCAGTACGCCGGCGTGCCCAGCGTTAACTCTTTGCACTCTGTCTACAACTTCTGTGACAAACCCTGGGTGGTAAGTGTAATTCCAGGGCTGCCTCTGTGCCTCACAGCAGAGCATCATCAGCGTAGAGGTAGAGATGTGTGTAATAAAGAGCAACACGCGATAGTGAAATCACATGGAACCAATAACCAATCATGTGTTAGAGCACGGCTGCCTGCGTTTGTCTATGATCAACACTACCAATAGCATATCTTTGTCTCCGTGATTGTTTATTTCTATTAATGACACTTCATTTGATGAGTGAAAGTCGAAAGTCCAAGCTGGTTCAGATCTGACTCCACAACATCACATTTATTTCCTGAAATCGAAGATTCGTTTTTCCCCTTGAAAGTTAAGGAACATTTCATGAGTGTAGAAGCAATGCTGCAGAAAGTTCTTCTCAAGGATCTTTGGGTTTTAACTTCGTTAACTTAGTGACCCTGACATCACACCCAGAACGGTTGTGTGTTTTAGTTTGCCCAGATGTCTCGACTCTGCAAGCAGCTTGGTCCGGAGGAGTTCCCATTGATCGAACAGGTTTACTATCCAAACCACAAGGAGATGGTGAGTCGTACTCCACCCCCCCCCCCCCCCCCCCAAAGAGGCAGGCTAGCAGACAGGCCTGCACAGGGCGCCATCAAGGAGTCGATATTCCATCTGGAGCGCCGGCTGCTTCCGGAGTGTCTTGTTTCCTTCAGTCAGTGGGGCAGGAGGAGTTTTAATTACCCCTGAGTCGTCTCCGTCCTGCAGCCTCAGGAACATGAATCTGGGTTCCCTGCAGGAACAGGAGGGGGCGCTGTTTGTTGGGTTGCTGTCTTCTCATCATGCTTGGTCTTACGGTGATGTTTGACTCAAGGCTTCTGCCGCCGTTACAGATCACCGCCCCCCAGTTCCCTGTGGTGGTGAAGATGGGCCACGCCCACTCGGGGATGGGAAAGGTAGCACCAGAACCTCGTCTGCTCTGAATTCATCGGGTCGTTTTCTGGGCCGACAGAATCTTTGTGTTGACTTGGCTCTCAGGTGAAAGTGGACAGTCAGTATGACTTCCAGGACATCGCCAGCGTTGTCGCTCTAACGAAGACTTACGCCACATGCGAGCCCTTCATCGACGCTAAGTACGACGTCCGCATCCAGAAGATCGGAGACAATTACAAAGCTTACATGTGAGTGGAGTCTGGATGCTGCTACCTTCAGGCTCAGGTGCGTCATATGATCTACAAAGAGCCTGTTTTCAGGAGAACATCGGTTTCTGGGAACTGGAAAACCAACACCGGATCCTCGATGCTGGAGCAGGTGGCCATGTCAGACAGGTAAGAGCTGCTGGACCCCGGCGAGGTGAGACAGATGATCATGTTCAACACGTCTTCACAGGTACAGGACGTGGGTGGATGCATGTGCTGACATCTTCGGGGGGCTGGAGGTCTGCGCTGTGGAGGCGCTGCACGGTAGAGATGGGCTGGACTACATCATAGAGGTACGAGCAGGGAGCGCCCACATTCCGAGGGAACGTCTCGTCAGCAGGAAGTCATTCCAGCGCTGATTCTCAGGTGGACGACTGTTCCATGCCGCTGATCGGGGACCAGCAGGACGAGGATCGCGTTCACATTGCTGAGCTGGTGGTTTCCAGGATGAGCCGGAGCTCGACTTCGGTCCCTGGCCCGGCGGGACAGTCGGCACAGGTGATCGTTCCTGCAGGAGCCATCGCTCATCATAGCACAAACACAACAACAACAACAACAACAACACATTATACTGCTGCGTCCCCCTCGGGATAAAGAACAAATCCTGACTCTGATCCTGCTCCTGATTCCGATTCTGATCCTGACTCTGACTCTGACTCTGACTGATTCTGATTTCGATCCTGATTCTGATTCTGATTCTGACTCTGATTCTGATCCTGACTCTGATTCTGATCCTGACTCTGATTCTGATCCTGATTCTGATTCTGATTCTGACTCTGATTCTGACTCTGACTCTGATTCTGATCCTGACTCTGACTCTGATTCTGATCCTGACTCTGACTCTGACTCTGATTCTGCTCCTGATTCTGACTGATCCTAATGTTCACTCTGCTCCTGCTCTACATTCAGACTATGTAAAGAACATTATTTTAAATTTAGATGATTCCTTCTTCTTTTTAAATGTTTATTCACCCTTTTAATTTGTTGGTACCGCGTTCGCCCCGTGTCTGCGTGGGTTCTCTCCGGGTTCTCCGGTGAATTGGTTATGCTAAATTGCCCGCAGGTGTGAGTGTCAATGGTTGCCTGTCTTTGAGTTGCTCTGCGATGAACTGGCGGCTTGTCCAGGGTGTAGCCCCGCCTCTCGTCCGTTGACTGCTGGGATTGGCTCCAGCATGACCGGTTGGAAAATGAATGAATGAATCATCCTCTGGGTTCTACAGAAGCTGGTCTCCGCCCAGCCGGTCTCACAGCCCAGAGCCCCCCAGGCCCAGCAGCGCCCCTCCCCTCAAGGTAAGGAGCATCAGTCATTATGTGATCTTTTAGACATGATTCAGTTTTATGGGGGCTTGGGGGAGGGTAGTGAGAGATGATCTTCCTGTAGGTGGTCCTCAGCAGAGCCCCCAGCCTCAAGGCCAACCCCCCGCTGCTGAGCCCGCTGGCCAGGCAAAGGCTAGCCAAGGACCGACACCACCACGCCCACCAGGGCAAGGAGCTGCTACTGGTCAGGGCTCCCCCCAGCGGGGCCAGGGGGGTTCTCCTCAAGCTCCGAGGCAACAGGCTGGTTCCCAGCAGCAGAAACCCTCCCCAGGAGGCCCTGGCCAGAAACCGGCAGGCCAACCCCAGGGCCAGAGGCCCGCCCTGCCTGCAAGGCAGCAGTCACAGGGGGGGTCCCAGCAACAGAGGGCTCCGGGCCAGCAACCCCGGCCAGCCGCCCAAGGTCAAGGAGGACCAGGAGGACGACCCCTGCTGCAGCAAAAGCCTCAGCCCCCCCAGAAGCCCAGTCAGGATAACCCGGTTACCGGGGGCTCTCCACAGCTGAAGTAAGTAATGTACATGAGGAGGGTTCTGGGACCGGGGGGGGGGCCCTATCGATGCATGACCCGCCCATCCTCCAGCGACCAGAGCATCACATCCTCAGACCAGGTGAGGGGGGCGTCCAGAAACCTTTACACCTATTTAATATCGGAAGAAACCAGGAAGGGCCGGAACAGCTGATCGTTTGAGTCATGAACCGGCAACAAGGTGGGGGGAGGAGCCAAGAAACACCGGGAAGACACCGCCACGAAGATCAGAAGTACTGCTGTAGAATCAAATGTTAAAATAAAATAGATTTAGTCTATTTTAGAAAGGGTAGTCAAGGAAACAAGTAGAGGAAGCAAGGGAACACTTTGAGGAGACGAATCCCAAAAAACAGACGACGAATCATTGAACCGACACGGCGCCTCGTTCAGACCACAAGGTCTTCGGTGATTGGCCAGAGTTTACACTGCCAGCCTGTGATTGGCCAGAACCGCGTGGGGCTGAACTCAGAAACAGCCCTTTAACTACTGACCTGCACAGGTAGATTTACTCTGCCATGGACCGATCTGCTGCCACCTTATTGGTCCATTCGATGGCATGGTTAGATTGATACGCCACCACCTTGCGTCACCTGAGTGATGAGGTGATGCTGAAGATCAGCCCTTTCTCTCCGTTCTCTCCACACCTTTCATTGATTCATGACTTTAATAGCTTCTTCCTCTCCTCTATTGCCGTTTTGCTCTCTTTAGCGAATCCCAGTCTCTTACCAATACCTTCAACATTCCAGAAACGCCGGCGCCGCGAGCCAGCCTTAGCCGGGACGAGGTGAAGGCCGAGACCATTCGCAACCTCCGCAAATCTTTTGCCAGTCTCTTCTCAGACTGAGATGAGACGAGCCCCCCCCCCCCCCCCCCCGGCCCCCAGTCCTACCCCACCCCGACAAAAAGATGGACAGGAAACTGAAGGACAGATCCCCTCCAAAGGACCAACTGGACGTCGTCTCTGAATCTCATGACCCTGTTCTAAAAAGGACTTACCAGCCCCCGCCTAACTCCTGAAAATCATTTAAACAGAACAAAAATAACATTTGGGCTCTGAAGTCTGAAACATTCAAGTTGGTCGTCGAGTCGCCGAGTCGCCGAGTCGCAGAGTCGTCGAGCAGCCGAGTCGTCGAGCAGCCGAGTCGTCGAGCAGCCGAGTCGTCGAGCAGCCGAGTCGTCGAGCAGCCGAGTCGTCGAGCAGCCGAGTCGTCGAGCAGCCGAGTCGTCGAGTAGCCGAGTCGTCGAGCAGCCGAGTCGTCGAGCAGCCGAGTCGTCGAGCAGCCGAGTCGTCGAGTCCCACACAACAACAGGAGCGCCTGTAATGCAGGAATATTCATGTCAGAAACACAATAAAGCTCCCGCTTGTTCGTTGGCGCTGTAAGCACACCATCGTGACCTTTATGTTCGGGTTCTGCTCGGTTTGCTGACCAACCAAATTAAAATAAGGGACTGTATAAATTATCGGGACGGGGGTCGAGCTGGGTCTCATGTTTGTTTTGAACAATGCAAAGATTCCCTGGAGTCAGCAGCATCTTAAAATGATGGTGTTTTACAGTCTCCGCCCACTTTTACACGTTTCATCCAGCGGTTTCGGAGGTCAGGTTATGGACCACGGTCTGACAGCCGCCCTGCAGCTCCTCCCTGGGGAGCGCCAACATGAACCACTCAAAGGCGGACACAGATTAATCGACCCCTCCTGGAATGGAGCGGGTGATGGTTGTGTTCTGGTCAATCTCCCGGAGTCAGGATGCGGGAGGTGGACGTAGAGAACGGGCCAGGTGAGGGTGTTCTCCCTAGCCACATGTATCTGATGGTGGAAGAGCCGGAGCCCCAGGTGGAACCTCAGGGAGAACGTTTCAACCGGACTCTGGATCCAGACGGGCTAACCGCTAACAGAAGGGCTTGGGTTCACGCTCACCCCCGAATCCGGTGTGTGGAATGACACGCCTCCATAGAACATTTAAAACATCAACACATGCTAAGTAAGACCTAAGAAGACGTAGACCCCTGCCCCCCCCCCGTGCTACCCTGATAATTTTGTCTCTAATAGTGCACACAGGACGTCCAGTGGTAGCTCGAACCGTTGACCTCATGGTGATTTTCCAACCCCTGACATTGGCGCTTGTAACCTCTCGTCACATGTAGCTGCGCTAGTTAGTAGTAGCCTAGTCGATGTCGTGAGTAAATTGTCACCCCCCCCCCCAAGCATGCCTTACACAGACAAGCATGTCAGATCAAATGGAGTTGTCTCAGGGATGTCCAGTTGGTTGTGACACTTGTTTGTGGGTCTTCCATTCTGTGTTTGTTGTAGTGTTTGTGTAGTAATGGTGGGCAAGCATGCATGCTAATGAGGTTCAATGTTTCTATTATTTCAGCTATACTTGAATAGGGTTCGTGTTTTTTCACCTGCTGCTGGACAGAACAGCGAATCGGTGCTCCGACCCGGATCGCTGCGGTGTCTGAGAGGTGTAGTACCGTTGATGTCCAGCAGGGGAAGATTAACTCGGTCATCAATACGCCGCTAACTCGGTGGTCGTGCTGCAGGCTAGCGGCTTACGACTGGGTTTACCAGTCAGTCAGTGCGTTGAGATTTAGCATCACGTAGCAGCAGCAGAGCGGAGTTCCTGCTTCCATTCACGTCTCTCGGGCCTCAACGGGTTCATAGATTGTAAAAAGAGGCTATATAATAATAAAAAAAGTCAAAGGTCTAACAATATCAACTTTATGAAGCATCTGTGCCATAGATTAGACGGCCCCCGGCCCGCTGTGGCCCTGCAGACCCCCCCATGCTGCCTGTTTGTGTAGCCGCGGTGACCCCTTGTGGTCAGTGGTGCATCCGCGTGCCGTCTAGCGCTGAAGCGGATCGCCGCCGTTCATTCTCTGCTGCTATTTGTGCTCCAAATGCGTTTTTGTGATTTCGGGCCTCATTTGTACGTTTCTTTTTACGCTGTGTCGGCACATGACAGGATCGTTAGCGCGGTCTCGTCCAATCGTTGCACAGCGCGATTAGCTCCGCGATGAGCCGCGATGCTACGCCGTGTTTTATCGTGGATAGATTTGACTGTGAACGTATTTCATGTTCTTTGTTCATGCTAGCTCTATTGTTCTCTAAATGCGTTGTATAATCAATGTGAAAAAGATGTATCGTCCCGCCGGATGAAAAATAGAAATGTAAGTGCAAAAGAGCTTTTGTTAAAAAGTGAGCTGCATAAAGTAAATCATGTTGGATTATTGAAGTAGATGTGAGAAGATTATTTGATGTTTTATGAAATGTATCATGTGAAAATGAGTGCTATTCAAATATGCACACGTCTAATAAAGTCTGCCCAACGACCACTGCTGAGTTCATAACTAACTCCTCATTATCTTCTCATATCTGCACCTCTCCATTCACCTACAAAATCAATAAATGTCAAATTTGAAAGTATTGTTGTTTCTGGAGCTGCATGGCGTCGTCTTCGGTTTGGTACCTGACCGTTACTATAGACCTGAACACCTTCAGATGTCTAAAGTCAGGTTTGGATGGCCCGGAGTCGGGTTCAGGTTGTCTAAGGTCTGGTTTAGATGGCGTAGGGTCTGGTTTATGTTGTCTAAGGTCTGGTTTAGGTTGTCGAAGGTCAGGTTTAGGTGGTGTAGGGTCAGGTTTAAGTCATCTAAGGTCAGGTTTAGATGGCGTAGGGTCTGGTTTATGTTGTCTAAGGTCAGGTTTAGAAGGCGTAGGGTCAGGTTTAGGTTTTGTAGAATCTGGTTTATGTTGTCTAAGGTCTGGTTTAGGTTGTCTAAGGTCAGGTTTAGGTGGTGTAAGGTCAGGTTTAGGTCGTCTAAGGTCTGGTTTAGGTGGTGTAGATTCAGGTTGTCTAAGGTCTGGTTTAGGTGGTGTAGGGTCAGGTTTAGGTCGTCTAAGGTCAGGTTTAGGTTGTCTAATGTAGAGGCTGCAAGAAACTTTGTTTTGATCTTAAAACTTGGTTGAAATAACTTAGTCTTGTACAGACTTGAACATTTTAAACGTAGTCCCCATTCTCTCCAGCTGTTTAGCGGAATGCTACAACATCCATCAGCTGAGCGGATTCTTTAACTGAACTGAAACGTTCCACTACAACCTCGGTGACGATGAAAGGTCACTGGTAGTGGATTGAAGGTCGTCGCCGGTGGCAGTCTGTTTGGGACGGGAGGGGCTCTCGTGACATCCTCTCAGAACCAGGATATTTGTCGAACTGACCCATTTAAAGAGCAGACGCTGCGAGCTCAGGTGCATCTGGACCGCTAACCTGCAGGTTAGCATGTCTGACTCGATGGGTGGAGATGCTAATGGATGCTAACGATTTACACTCCCTTAAAGCTGGCTCCACGTGTCAGACGGAGGCCTCCTTCGTGAACAGCGGCCGTTACACCACCTCGGTGCTGCTGTGGGCCGGATCCGTATTCAGAAGGACAAAGCCCGCTTGTGTGTCCGGTTCTGAACAAACCTCCTGCTGACCCCTCTGTGGTGAAACGCTCCTTTAAAGATGGTGGATGGTGACGGTGCAGGTTTGATGGACTCACTCTGGGACCTCCAGGGAGTGCAGAATGACCTACATAGGATGTGGACTGCAGGTAATCAGGACACCACCCCGTTTCCTTCCCCCGCTTCTCCCTGGGAGACATTTCCTGGTCTCCATGAAGACTCCCATCAGCGCCTCACTTCATTCCCTTTGAAACCAATCCAGCCTCCTTTGCTCCTGCTCACTGTGGGTTACCATGGATACCGCTCCCAAATGGTTGGGGTAGACATGAATTTGTTTGTGCGTGTCATGGATGGGATCGTTCTTTTCTGCGTGTTGTAGTAAGCTTTGCTAAATAAGCGCTAAATGAAAGTCCAGTCATTTCATTTTATTATTCTTTATGTTATATATATTATATCTTTATTATTAGTCTCACAATGGCGAGGAGGACTGGACTTCTTCTGCTGCTGCTCTCAATCCGCTAAATATAATCTAGCCTGATCCACCAGGAATCAAAGCGGCGCCAGCGCCGCGTCTTCAGCTCCCAGCTGAGCCCAAAGATGTCCAAATCCGTCCTTAAATCCTGGCTCAAACACCGGGTCAGAGCGGCGGGGGCCTCCACGGAGCAGATCACTGAAAGGAGGGCTGGGGATCCCGCCGAGCGGATCCACGGAATCAGCGGTTGTTCATGCATGGGGAGCGTCCCGTAAGACCCCTGGAACCGCCCAGAGACATTGGGGAGCGTCCCGTAGGATCCATGGAACCGCCCAGAGACATTGGGGAGCGTCCCGCAAGACCCCTGGAACCGCCCAGAGACATTGGGGAGCGTCCCGTAAGACCCCTGGAACCGCCCAGAGACATTGGGGAGCGTCCCGTAGGATCCATGGAACCGCCCAGAGACATTGGGGAGCGTCCCGCAAGACCCCTGGAACCGCCCAGAGACATTGGGGAGCGTCCCGTAAGACCCCTGGAACCGCCCAGAGACATTGGGGAGCGTCCCGTAGGATCCATGGAACCGCCCAGAGACATTGGGGAGCGTCCCGTAGGATCCATGGAACCGCCCAGAGACATTGGGGAGCGTCCCGTAAGACCCCTGGAACCGCCCAGAGACATTGGGGAGCGTCCCGTAGGATCCATGGAACCGCCCAGAGACATTGGGGAGCGTCCCGTAGGATCCATGGAACCGCCCAGAGACATTGGGGAGCGTCCCGTAAGACCCCTGGAACCGCCCAGAGACATTGGGGAGCGTCCCGTAAGACCCCTCGAACCGCCCAGAGACATTGGGGAGCGTCCCGTAGGATCCATGGAACCGCCCAGAGACGTTGGGGAGCGTCCCGTAGGATCCATGGAACCGCCCAGAGACATTGGGGAGCGTCCCGTAGGATCCATGGAACCGCCCAGAGACATTGGGGAGCGTCCCGTAGGATCCATGGAACCGCCCAGAGACGTTGGGGAGCGTCCCGTAAGACCCCTGGAACCGCCCAGAGACGTTGGGGAGCGTCCCGTAAGACCCCTGGAACCGCCCAGAGACGTTGGGGAGCGTTCCGTAAGACATCTGGAACCGCCCCCAGATGTTGGGGATGCCCGGAGACGAGCGCTAATTTTGGCTGCATGAAATATTCAGGCTGCAGGGAATTCTGGAGAATGAAATGTGTTTGCTTTAACGGCTCCGGCTAATGTGCTTTCCTTGTTTCCTCTGACGTACCTGGACCCCCACCAGCTGTGGCCGTCGGGCTGGGCTTTAAGCAGCGGGCCCCGGTTCTGTCTCTTCTGTAATTCCGTCTGCAGGTTTGCTTCATCGTATGTGGAGCTAATCAGAGCCAGCTGGACAGCAGAGGTTCCGATTTTTATCCTGTGGAATGATCTCCTCCCCCTGTCAGGTGCCTCAGACCACCAACGGATCATGGAAGCCTCGGAGGCGTCCGATTCCCGATTGATGCTCAAAGTTCCAGTCCAGAATGCTTTTGGGTTCCAGTCGCTGTGTGAAACGTCTGATCTTGCTTGTGCTTTACCTGTTAAACCTTCTTCAGGTGTGTGGGAGGATGCTTCCTTTCTAGCAGTGAAGCTAACAGCGGTTAGCATCTTTAATCTGGATGAAGGAGCAGATCCAGGTCTCTTTTTTATTTAATCTTATATTTCTGCTCCACATAACCTGATGGACTTGGATTAAATCAGGTAGGATGGGGCTCAATGGGGGAGGGGCTTATTCTGCGTGTCCAAATCAAGGTGCGGAGTCGGGAGTTCTCTCCTGTTGTAGGTAGGAGACTTTCTCTTTCTTCATCATCATCATCATCAACAACAACAACTCACCATGTGCAATAACTAATGTTCTATTTCTATATGCAAAGTACTCGACAATCTCTCTGTTGATCACTTCAAAGCTGTGTCGTTTTAGTCTGCTTTTGTTTTATTACTTGCCTTTTGTGATATTATTGAACTTTACGTTGTACTACGTACCATCAGCAGCCTTTTACTTTCACAATAAATGACGCTACGTCATCACGTCAGTTCGTCTCCTCTCTCTGACTGTGTGAGAATCAATAAGGGGCTGGGGCAGTGTGTGTGTGTGTGCGCGCGTGTGCGTGCGAGGGGGGTCATTAAACGCAGCACGCCTGCAAAACTTTCCAAACATGTAACGTCAGAAATATCTTACTCTGGCGGAGGAGTAATCTAATTACAGGAGGAGCCAACAGCCCGCAGGGGCGGGTCCGCACCCACCTCCTCCCCATAAAAACACGCACAACCACGCCTCCAGAGGCGCGCGCACAGGCGCAGGCTCAGACACACCTCCTTCCTCTCCATCCTCCATCCTCCATCACACACAAACACACACCGAGAGGAGCGAGGGGGCGCCGGACACCGTGTAAGGCACGACGCACGGCTCTGCACCGGGAGCGCGGCGGCACCATGGCCGGTGACCGGTAAGGCCTTCCGTTACATCTTACCAGTGCAAACTTATCTGAGCCCGCAGCTCGCATTAACTCCGCATATGACGTCATTCCGGACCCCGGGGGGCCGGGGGGTCCACGCCGCAGCACCAAAATAGAAGAGGTTCTGAAGTGGAGTATTTCGTAACGCTTCGTCGGTATCGTCCGCGGGGGGGGGGGTCCGGTGCGCAGCAGACTTCACGCTCTCTGGCTGTGTGCTGTAACCATGGAGACAGCAGGAGGCATGCGGTTTACGACCCAGAAGATGAGCAGAGGCGTTCTACAGCCGGGCCCCGGTAAACCGGCCCCGGTAAACCGGCCCCGGTAAACCGGCCCCGGTAAACCGGCCCCGGTAAACCGGCCCCGGTAAACCGGCCCCGGTAAACCGCCCCGGTAAACCGGCCCCCGGTAAACCGGCCCCGGTAAACCGGCCCCGGTAAACCGGCCCCGGTAAACCGGCCCCGGTAAACCGGCCCCGGTAAACCGGCCCCGGTAAACCGCCCCGGTAAACCGGCCCCCGGTAAACCGGCCCCGGTAAACCGGCCCCGGTAAACCGCCCCGGTAAACCGGCCCCCGGTCCCTAAGGAGACGAGCGATCTTCAAGATGTTTAGAAAAAAAAACGGATTATTAATAACTTTATGTAAATGTCGATGATTTATGTAGGAAGGACTTTCAACGGAAACAAGACCGCAAGGATGTGTGTACTTGTACTGTAATACATACTACTGTGTGACTGTACTTGTACTGTAATACATACTACTGTGTGACTGTACTTGTACTGTAATACATACTACTGTGTGACTGTACTTGTACTGTAATACATGCTACTGTGTGACTGTACTTGTACTGTAATACATGCTACTGTTTGACTGTACTTGTACTGTAATACATGCTACTGTCTGGCTGTACTTGTACTGTAATACATGCTACTGTCTGGCTGTACTTGTACTGTAATGCTGTACATGCTACTGTTTGACTGTACTTGTACTGTAATGCTGTACATGCTACTGTTTGACTGTACTTGTACTCTAACATTCTATCTAATAAATATATTCATCATCATCACGTTGGTGATGCTGATTGTTTGCTGAATATTCTCTGAATATTTGCTGAATATTCTCTGAATATTTTCTGATTGTTTGCTGAATATTTGCTGAATATTTGCTGAATATTTTCTGAATGTTTGCTGAATATTTGCTGAATATTCTCTGAATATTTGCTGAATGTTTTCTGAATGTTTTCTGAATATTTGCTGAAAATTCTCTGAATGTTTACTGAATGCTTGCTGAATATTCTCTGAATATTTTCTGAATATTTTCGGATTGTTTGCTGAATATTTGCTGAATATTTGCTGAATATTTGGTCAAACTGCCGGCCGGTCCACATCGTCTTGCGTGAACAGACGTGATCTGTGGACGTGGGACAGAGACGATGGTCAGTTGTCTCATGATGGACAGATGGTAGCTCAGCGTTAGCTCGTGGGTGGACGCCAACACGAAAGCCTGTGTGTGTGTGTGTGTGTGTGTGTGTGTGTGTGACACAGGCTCATTGTTGAGCTTGGATAATGCTCTTTATGCAGACATTCTGTATTTAGAACGAGATGGAATAACTGTTTGAGTGTGAAGACATGTCTTTGTGAAATGTGTCTCATGTTTCCATAACAACAACAATCTGAAATCGCTGTCAACATTTGTACGCTGATTTCCTTTCGCCACGTTTGATGATTTGTCTTTCCCACGGTGAACAGGGATTAAGGTTTCAGGTGATTATTAGTTTGATCTTTTTGTTCTGCTCAGCTTCGTCGTGTCTCTGCTCGGAGTTAAACCCGTCGGCTCCACTGGAGAAGTCTTCGGCTTCTCTCTCTTCCACCGAGTCTCACCTGGAGGCACCAGGTGTTCCTTGATAGTCCTGCTGACACAGAAACATCCCTGCAGGTGTGTCATGTGATCAGGGTGTGTTGTCGTTTGCCTGCCTCATATTGAAGGTATTTCTCTGCTTCCTTTCTCCAGGCTGTGCTGAACTTGAATCGCAGCACTCGGAGAGCGTTGAAGGACCTTTAAGATGACACGAACTCATCCTCCTGATATTCTGCCATCAACTCTGTATCAGGACGTGAGTCTGAACCCGCTCCCTGATCAACCAGTTTCTCTCCACTCCTCCAGGAAATGTGAGTCAAAAATGATCGACAAGCCCGAAGTCCTCAACAAGCGACACTGCCGCAGCTTTGACTTCATCGAGTCGCTGGACGAGCCGCCGTCCTTCCCATCAGCCACGGGCTGCCCTCATATAGCTAATAAAGATCTCATGTGGAACGGACTTGATCAACCGGGACACCTTCGCTTTTCATCCCCTGACCTGTTCAACACCAGGCGGGTCCAGCAGCAGCACGCCCCCCAGGACCAAAGCAGCTACCTGACATGGTCTGGTGCTAAAAGGAGAGCGAGATCTAAAAGCGCTCCAAGAATAAAGGGCAGCCTCACTCCTGTTCCCATCTCAGTGTCTTCTCCAGGGTCCAGGACGGGGAGACATGCCCCCCAGGCTGCATGGGGTACCCTAAGGACTGCTGACTTCTCGTCAAACAGGCCTTTGCTAAATGATGTGCATCCTATCAAACTGCAGCCTCATTCTCCCCTCTATGACAAACCAGCCCCCACCCCTCATGTCAGGTGTCGTGTGGACATAAAACCTGATGCTGCGGTGCTGCAACACACATCCAGGCAGATTCCCAGTGTCCGGAACGACCACCTGTGGCAGAGATACTCCCAGGCAAGTAGCAACAGAGGTTTGTATGCACCAAGAAGGATTGTTCCCTCGCCCTCGCCCTCGCCCACGCCCACGCCCAGCCGATGCTACAGTGGAGATTTTAGACAAGGGTACCCTTATACCAGCATGTCTCCCATCCCTTACCAGCATCCAGATTTGCACAAAATGGCATCACCAGCAGCAGCGTATCTGAGTCAGGAACAAAGGGCCTACTCAAACCCTAACATACCAACCAAGTTCTTCTATACAGAAGACCCTGCTCGGTATCCGGCCCCTCCCTATTCTAGTGCTTACTTTCAGGATGATCGCTCCAGTCTGACCAGCAATGGAAGTACAATGACTAGTCAGTATGATCCGAGGACTCGGTGGGTGCACACCCTTCCTGTCAGTTCACGTTATACGGACCACATCCCCAACAGAGAGCCAGCTCAGTCCGTGTACAGCAGGCCTTACTCCACGAGTGAGGCGGGGTCCTACTTTTCTCAGTCTCCGCTGTCTAGATCTTACTATGGAGAGGACAATCGCCTCAACCAATACCATATGAGCAGCCCCAGGATGTTCTATCCCAAACCATACAGTTCTCCGGAGGAGCAGTACTTTCCATCAAGGCTGTATTATACGGAGGGCCGTCGACGCCCTCGAATGTCCCAAGCCGTTCCAGATGACTGTTATCGCTCAAGTATATCTGGTTACTCCAACCAGTCCTCTCAGCTCACTCCTCCGAGAGTTAGGCAAGACCTCAGAGAACCTCCATGGTACTCAGGAAGCTTCGTGGAGACAGGTAGACTGGGACCAGAGGCCAGAAACCACTCCAAGTCTTGGGACAATATTCTGTATCCTCAGCATGACAGAGAGCAGTCGGTGCCTTGTGGTCGAAGTTACGAGAACCTGCTTTATCAATCGAGGCATGGAGCATCCGCTGACGTTACCAGTCAACCTGTGATACTCAACCTCTCCAGTTCTCCAAGACGCTATGCTGCCCTCTCCCTCTCTGAAAACTCATTAGAGGGGAGTTCAAGCAATCCGTGGAGGAATGCCAAGAGTGGACACTGGTTTGTAACTCCTGAGATCACCATAACCGACAATGACTTGAACGCAGGCAACGGCAAGCAGTGTGATGCGCACACTGTCCGCTGGGACTTGCTGGGTGGTGAGAAGAGGCCATCTATGACAGTCATGCCTGAGAAGTCACAATCCAACACCACGGACAAAAGCAAAGACTGGAAGCATAAGAACCTCTCCCTCCAGCAGAGTCTAGAGCAACTGGACCAACTCTTAGCTGATTTGGTTGTTGACTACAAGCCACCAACCTGCAGAAAGTCCAGCGAAAACCTTTTAGACCAACTAAAACAACTGATCATTGAAGGTGTTGACAAAAACAAAGGCTCTTCTGGGCTGGACAACTTGAATCCACAGCTCCCATCCTCTAAATCCAGCCCGGACACTCTGAAAGACACTGAAAGTGGACAAAGGGAGGAATGTTCTTCAGACCACAGCACCGATGAGGACGACGCCATGGTGTGTGCTAACAACAAGTGCAAACGGGCCGAGAGTATGTTCAATGCCTGCTTGTACTTCAAATCCTGTCACAGCTGCTACACCTTTTATTGCTCCCGAAACTGCCGCAGGGACGACTGGGACACGCACAAAGAGTCCTGTTTGTACGGCCGTGTCAACAGTGTGTGTCGACACACTCTCAAGTTCTGCAGAGAGAATGCAGAGATCCACAAAGCTTTCTCTCGTGTTGCTAAAGCCGGCTACCTCTCCAGAGGAAGAGGCATTCTGTTTCTGGGGTTTGCTAATCCAGAGACGGCTGACAACTTCCTGCAGGTTGGGCTCGAGAGCCTCCTTATGTCTCCTACTTACTTATCTCTCAGAGAGCTGGATGGCTTCAAGGACAACCTGGGGGAATACAGCAAGGATCTGCAGCTGGCAGGCAGCGAGTATGACCCCGACGAATGCTTCCTCCTGAATGTATCTGTAGCTGTTGGTGAACTAGTGCCTAACAGACCTTCCCCGAGGGTCCAAGCACCAACAGTCCGGAAATATGCAAAGGTATCCCTGGCCTCCTCAAGCCCAGACAAAAAGGTGCTGAAGATGGACAGCGAGATGGAAACCCTCATCCTCACGCCACCCCCCGGCACACCGGATACCGATAAGGAGGGGGAGGAGGGGAGGAAAGCCAGAGAGGTGTGCTTCGTCCACATCCAGCGTGAGCTCAGGACCAGAGGAGTCTTCCTCCGTCACGAGCATCCCAGGATCTACAGTCAGCTGTGTGCGTTCGTGGAGCGCAACAGGAGGTTCACTCCAACCACCATTTACCCGATGGATAAGAGAACAGGGAAGCCGTTCATGTGCGTCATCATGGCTGCATCTGAGCCCAGAACGCTGGACTGGGTCAGCACGCCGCACCTGCTGGATGACATCATCTAGAACAGGAACCATGATGATGTCACAGACTGTAAATATGTGCTGTGGTCGAGCTCATCCAACAACACTCAATCGTAGTTCACTCTTCTGCCATGCGCGCACACACGCACACACACACACACACACACACGCACACACACACACACACACACACACGCACACACACACACACACATGCTTTTAAAGGTTATGTTGTATTTGGCTTGCTTTGATCCTGTTACACTCAGAATATTTACCTGCTTGCATGCAGACTTGGCACAACCTTAATGATCCAGGTGTTTGATCTTTGCAGCCCTTCAGGCGATGTACAAAGCACACGTTTCTATTTTAGTGTGCATCTCACGCCAAGCCTCCAGGGGGCACCGGCAGGCTCGTTGCATTCTGCCCAAGATGTCATGACGTTTCGTTTTTACTGAGAGTTTGGGTTCGACCGACTTCATCCGGTGGTGATGACGATGATGAGCGATGACGATGATGAGTGATGACGATGATGACGATGATGAGCGATGACGATGATGAGCGATGACGATGATGAGCGATGACGATGATGAGCGATGACGATGATGAGCGATGACGATGATGAGCGATGACGATGATGAGCGATGACGATGATGAGTGATGACGATGATGACGATGATGAGCGATGACGATGATGAGCGATGACGATGATGAGCGATGACGATGATGAGCGATGACGATGATGAGCGATGACGATGATGAGCGATGACGATGATGAGTGATGACGATGATGACGATGATGAGCGATGACGATGATGAGCGATGACGACGATGAGCGATGACGATGATGAGCGATGACGATGATGAGCGATGACGATGATGAGCGATGACGATGATGAGCGATGACGGTGATGAGCGATGACGATGATGAGCGATGACGATGATGAGCGATGACGGTGATGAGCGATGACGATGATGAGCGATGACGATGATGAGCGATGACGATGATGAGCGATGACGATGATGAGTGATGATGAGCGATGACGATGATGAGCGATGACGATGATGACGATGATGAGCGATGACGATGATGACGGTGATGAGCGATGACGATGATGATGATGATGAGCGATGACGATGATGACGGTGATGAGCGATGACGATGATGAGCGATGACGATGATGAGCGATGACGATGATGACGATGATGAGTGATGACGATGATGATGAGTGATGACGATGATGAGCGATGACGATGATGACGATGATGAGTGATGACGATGATGACGATGATGACGATGATGAGTGATGACGATGATGAGCGATGACGATGATGACGATGATGAGCGATGACGATGATGAGCGATAACGATGATGACGATGATGAGTGATGACGATGATGACGATGATGAGCGATGACGATGATGAGCGATAACGATGATGACGATGATGAGTGATGACGATGATGACGATGATGAGTGATGACGATGATGACGATGATGACGATGATGAGTGATGACGATGATGAGCGATGACGATGATGACGATGATGAGCGATGACGATGATGAGCGATAACGATGATGACGATGATGAGTGATGACGATGATGACGATGATGAGCGATGTCATTCTCGTATCAGTTGCTGTGTTTGAAAGTGGCCTTCTTTTAAACACAAAAGTAATATAAAGGTTTTGCTATTTTTAACGGCTTCTTGAACTAGCATTGTAAATTAATAATTGTTTGGGTCAAAGCATGCTGTTTATATTCAGGTATTTTCATAAAGACATAATTTGATGCTTAGAAATATGAAGATACATATATATAAACATATATTAAATGATTTCAGCTTCTGTAACTAATTCCACATGTTCTGAATGATATGCAATAAAAGAGCAACCTTAACATCTATATTTAAAACCTATTTTAATATTGATATGAAATAAACCCCAGAGCCAAGAACCGCAGAGTTTGTTGCACTAAATCCTAAAGTGAGAACGTTCCTACGGGCTGAGCGCAGGACGGCGGCCTGCGTCCCCCGGCCTGCGTCCACCGGCTGCGTCCACCGCCTGCGTCCACCGGCCTGCGTCCACCGCTCTGCGTCCACCGCCTGCGTCCACCGGCCTGCGTCCACCGCCCTGCGTCCACCGCCCTGCGTCCACCGCTCTGCGTCCTCCGCCTGCGTCCACCGGCCTGCGTCCCCCGGCCTGCGTCCACCGGCCTGCGTCCACCGCCCTGCGTCCACCGCTCTGCGTCCACCGCCTGCGTCCACCGGCCTGCGTCCCCCGGCCTGCGTCCACCGGCCTGCGTCCACCGGCCTGCGTCCACCGCCTGCGTCCACCGGCCTGCGTCCACCGGCCTGCGTCCACCGCCCTGCGTCCCCCGGCCTGCGTCCACCGCCCTGCGTCCACCGCCCTGCGTCCACCGCTCTGCGTCCACCGGCCTGCGTCCACCGGCCTGCGTCCACCGCCCTGCGTCCACCGGCCTGCGTCCACCGCTCTGCGTCCACCGCCTGCGTCCACCGCCTGCGTCCACCGCTCTGCGTCCACCGCCTGCGTCCACCGGCCTGCGTCCACCGCTCTGCGTCCACCGCCTGCGTCCACCGGCCTGCGTCCACCGCTCTGCGTCCACCGCCTGCGTCCACCGCTCTGCGTCCACCGCCTGCGTCCACCGGCCTGCGTCCACCGGCCTGCGTCCACCGCTCTGCGTCCACCGCCTGCGTCCACCGCTCTGCGTCCACCGCCTGCTTCCACCGGCCTGCGTCCACCGGCCTGCGTCCACCGCCTGCGTCCACCGCCTGCGTCCACCGCTCTGCGTCCACCGCCTGCGTCCACCGCCTGCGTCCACCGCTCTGCGTCCACCGCCTGCGTCCACCGGCCTGCGTCCACCGCTCTGCGTCCACCGCCTGCGTCCACCGGCCTGCGTCCACCGCCTGCGTCCACCGCTCTGCGTCCACCGCCTGCGTCCACCGCCTGCGTCCACCGCCTGCGTCCACCGCCTGCGTCCACCGCCTGCGTCCACCGCTCTGCGTCCACCGCCTGCGTCCACCGGTCTGCGTCCACCGCTCTGCGTCCACCGCTCTGCGTCCACCGCCTGCGTCCACCGCTCTGCGTCCACCGCCTGCGTCCACCGCCTGCGTCCACCGCCTGCGTCCACCGCCCTGCGTCCACCGCCCTGCGTCCACCGCCCTGCGTCCACCGCCCTGCGTCCACCGCCCTGCGTCCACCGCCTGCGTCCACCGCTCTGCGTCCACCGCCTGCGTCCACCGCCCTGCGTCCACCGGCCTACGTCCCCTGGCCTGCGTCCCCCGGCCTGCGTCCCCCGGCCTGCGTCCACCGGCCTGCGTCCCCCGCCCTGCGTCCACCGCTGCTGTTAACTATCAGCTTGTTCTTTTACGATGCATAAATCTTTCCTGAACTTTATATTTTGTGATGTTTATAACCCCTATATAAATATATAATAAAAAGTATTTACCATGACGCCACGCCTTGGTGAGCTTCCTTCCTCTGTCTTTACCCCTGGGGGGCTTTCGTCAACATTTCTCTAGAAGCAGAACTCTTTATTGTTATATGTCTATCACGTCAGTGCACACACACACACACACACACACACACAATGTAATTTACACCCTGCTACCACTGGGCCTCTAACAATCCACATGCCTGTACAGCATGTGGGGGCCCCGTGACATGCATGGAGGGGGCAGAGGGTGAAGGCGCTGCCATGATCGGCGCACCTGGAGAGAGACTGGCTCCTCCCCAGCCACCAGGCCACATTCCATACTTCGTCTGGGCCGGGATTTGAACCGGTGACCCTCCGTTTCCCAACTGAGCCACTGCCGCCCTATTATGCTTAATCAATTAAAATGTTTAATTGCCTTTATGTTGATGTTCATTGATCAAAAAGAAGTTTAGATCCTGAGATGGCGTGTCAGAGGCTGCATGTCATGAGAACATTTGTTGGTGTAATTACAGTAATCACCTGTCACAGGTGTGGAGCATGCCCAGGTTCCAGC
>NC_090900.1:16514234-16529234 GCF_040956055.1 Brachionichthys hirsutus | reverse complement strand
TCTGGTGGCAGGGGAGAGGCAGAACCAGGAACACGCCCAGGCCGTCATCCACACCGTCTTCACCTCTCTGTATGGGAACTGCATCATGCAGGAGGACGAGAGCTACCTGCTGCAGGTGAGGGGCCGACAGCCCTGATGGTCTCTGTGCGGTGGGACGCTGTCATGCGGGGCGCCTTTCCTTCCCCAGGTGCTGCGATACCTCGTAGAGTTTGAGCTGAAGGAGAGCGACAACCCTCGGCGCCTGCTGCGGCGTGGAACCTGCGCCTTCAGCATCCTGTTCAAGCTCTTCTCTGAGGGGCTGTACTCGGCGAAGCTCTTCCTCACCGCCACCCTCCACGAACCCATCATGCAGCTGCTGGTGGAAGACGAAGACCACCTGGAGACCGACCCGGCCAAGGTGACGGAGCACCTGACTCCGGCCCAGCAGGAGCGCTTTGGGGAAAAGGGCTCTGCGGGCTACGCGCAGCGGGTGCAGGCCGCTGTGGAGGCCAACGAAGGCAAGCTGGTCGCTCTGGTCAACAAGTTCATCGGCTACCTGAAGCAGAACACCTACTGCTTTCCCCACAGCCTGCGCTGGATCGTTTCCCAGGTGTACAAGACTTTGTCATGCGTGGCGCGTCTGCAGGTGGGCGAGGTGCGCACCATGTGCACCGACCTGCTGCTCACCTGCTTCATCTGCCCGGCCATAGTGAAGCCGGAGCAGTACGGCATCATCTCAGACGCCCCGATCAACGAGGTGGCCCGCTTCAACCTGATGCAGGTACGAGGCGCAGAGCACGCCGCCGTCGCGTGGGAGTCGGGCCTTCCTCTTACTTCCTGTTTGCAGGTGGGGCAGCTTTTGCAGCAGCTCGCCATGGCTGACGACGACGCCGATCCCAGGAGGAAAAGCAGTTTGTCCAAGTTTGATAAGGTTTGAGTCTTTGTGGGCCGGTCGGAGCCTCCAGCTCGCTGCCGCCCCATTCATCGTCTCGACTCCTCCCACAGAGCTGTGTTGCTGCCTTTCTGGATGTGGTGATTGGAGGACGAGCCGCTGAGACTCCTCCCATGTCCTCCATGAATCTGCTTGAAGGCCTGAGCAGGACGGCGGTCTATATCACACACAATCAGCTGCTGGTGCTGGTAGGTGGCGCCGCCTGCTGTCCGTTGTTTGTCGTTTCCTGATCGTAATTGTCAGACGGGACTCTTGGGTGGTGACGAGCTCCAAAGTTCTGCAGCAGCACCTTCGTGTTGGATCCCACGGTTCATAGAACCAGTGTGAACGTGTGGGAACTCGCTGTCACTTCCTGTGTGATTACCTGAGCGATCACGTCTTCCTCTTTCTGCACAGGTGGACTTTGTGCGCAGCGTAATGGCGTGGGAGCACCTTCGGGAGGAGGAGCACATGGCTCTGGAGACCGTGGTTGCAAACGTGCCCCACAATCGAAGTGTGAATAGCAACAGCCTGGAGCTCACCCCCTCCAACACCCCCCAGCTCTCCCCAGCCACCACCCCCGCCAACAAGAAGAACAGGCTCCCCATAGGTACTTAACCGCTAACCCTCCCTCTTCCTGATGAGTTCAAAGTGATGCAACCGCTGCTGAAGAACGTTTCCTTTGGAATCAGGACGATAAGCATTTTGCGTGGCGACGGCTGGAAGGCCGTGTTTTATAACGCGCTAATGAGCTTCCCCTCGGCTTGTTCTAAAGATCATTAGCGTGGCTCGGATTGAGGCTCAATTACAGAAATGACAACTAATTAAATTACCAAATATAAATGAACTCCTTTTAATTGGAATGGATGGAAGGGATGCGTCGACGACCTTCATTAGCATTCTCAAGACAAACGGTGCCGTAGCGACGCCCCGCAGTAAGAAAAGGGCCTCTGAAATATGACGTTCACACCGCCTTGCCTTAGTTATCAGCGTTTTCTTGGGATTGGGCCAAATAAATGTTTATTTGAATAAACTATGAATTTTGGAACATCTAGAACATTTAATAAAACTGGGAAAGCAGATTAGCTTCAAATAACTGAAATCATTTCATCAAATTTAGTCAAAAGTCTTTGATAAGTTGGACATGAACGAATGCTCCGTGATGACTATGATTTCCTAGCAGGCCTGAATGCATCACGATGGCCTTTCAGGATTATCGTCATTAATTATTGTAGCGTATTTGAGTCCTTTGATGGAAGCACGGCGACGTTTGTGGGTTCCTTCCTTTGAGTCCTTTGATGGAAGCACGGCGACGTTTGTGGGTTCCTTCCTTTGAGTCCTTTGATGGAAGCACGGCGACGTTTGTGGGTTCCTTCCTTTGAGTCCTTTGATGGAAGCACGGCGACGTTTGTGGGTTCCTTCCTTTGAGTCCTTTGATGGAAGCACGGCGACGTTTGTGGGTTCCTTCCAGCGCGTTGCTCGTGTGGAGGTGTTGGAGGAGGGGTCAGCTCCCACAAGATGCAGATTGTCTTGATTGTCTTCCGTTTGTCCATTCCTTTAACGGCCCGCCAGCAGCTGCCCGTAGTCGCAGCCGTACCAACATCGCCCAGGAGGGGGAGGCAGAGGCCAGCTCCCAGGAATCCATTCAGGAGTTGATGCCGGAGGAGGTGCTGGTGATGTCACTGGGAACCGGACCTCAGACTGTCCCTGGGATGATGTCAGAGAATGAGGTGAGGTGGTGTCCGTGTCATCGCTGAACGCTTGGTGAGTCCATGTAAATAATAACCCTGAGCCCCCCCCCCCCCCCCCCCATGCTGTATCTAGGTGCTGAACCTGCAGCTGGCTGACGGGGCCCAGGGGGAGGGCCATGCCGATGACATGAAGCTGCACGGGAAACCAGACAAAACGCTGCGCTTCTCGCTCTGCAGCGACAACCTGGAAGGCATCTCCGAGGGTGAGTCCAGCACCGAGCCCAAGAGCTGCTCAAACGGATCACTGGTTCTCCAGGGGGGGGCGCTGGTTCTACAGGGGAGGGCTGGTTCTACAGGGGAGGGCTGGTTCTACAGGGGAGGGCTGGTTCTACAGGGGAGGGCTGGTTCTACAGGGGAGGGCGCTGGTTCTACAGGGGGGCGCTGGTTCTACAGGGGGGCGCTGGTTCTACAGGGGGGCGCTGGTTCTACAGGGGAGGGCTGGTTCTACAGGGGAGGGCTGGTTCTACAGGGGAGGGCGCTGGTTCTACAGGGGAGGGCGCTGGTTCTACAGGGGGGCGCTGGTTCTACAGGGGAGGGCTGGTTCTACAGGGGAGGGCTGGTTCTACAGGGGAGGGCTGGTTCTACAGGGGAGGGCTGGTTCTACAGGGGAGGGCTGGTTCTACAGGGGAGGGCGCTGGTTCTACAAGGGGGGGGGCGCTGGTTCTACAAGAGGGCGCTGGTTCTACAGGGGGGGCGCTGGTTCTACAGGGGGGCGCTGGTTCTACAGGGGAGGGCGCTGGTTCTACAAGGGGGCGCTGGTTCTACAGGGGAGGGCGCTGGTTCTACAGGGGGGCGCTGGTTCTGCAGGAGGGCGCTGGTTCTACAGGGGAGCGCTGGTTCTACAGGGGGGCGCTGGTTCTACAGGGGGGCGCTGGTTCTCCAGGGGAGGGCGCTGGTTCTACAGGGGGGCGCTGGTTCTGCAGGGGAGGGCGCTGGTTCTACAGGAGGGCGCTGGTTCTACAGGGGAGGGCGCTGGTTCTACAGGGGGGCGCTGGTTCTACAGGGGGGCGCTGGTTCTCCAGGGGAGGGCGCTGGTTCTACAGGGGGGCGCTGGTTCTGCAGGGGAGGGCGCTGGTTCTACAGGAGGGCGCTGGTTCTACAGGGGAGCGCTGGTTCTACAGGGGGGCCGCTGGTTCTCCTCGTTCTCCACGTATCCCTCCAGGATGTACGGCAGCGATGTTTTACCGCTGCCTTTCTACGGATCCATGAGAACCATTAGCACAGAGGGCGTCTCAGCCCGGACCGACTCGGGAGACTCCGCCTTCGTTGGCGTGTCCGGTTCAGGTTTGCTTTGAGCGCCGAGGCGTCGCTGTATTTGTAACCTATTGTGGTTTAGTCTGAGCTCCAGCTGACTGACAGAATGTCTCTCTCTCTCTCTCTCTCTCTCTCTCTCAGGTCCCTCCAATCGGTCCAACTCCGTGTCCTCTCTGGACCTGGAGGGAGAGTCTGTGTCTGAGCTCGGGGCTGGACCTTCAGGGAGCAACGGGGTGGAGGCGCTGCAGCTTCTGGAGCATGAACAGGGTGTGTGTGTGCGTGCGCGCTCACTGGCGAGACGACCAGGCCCAGTCTAACGCCCCGGGTCTGTCCTTCAGCCACCACTCAGGACAACCTGGACGACAAACTGCGCAAGTTTGAGATCCGGGACATGATGGGTCTGACGGACGACCGGGACATCTCTGAGACGGTCAGCGAGACCTGGAGCACCGACGTGCTCGGCAGCGACTTCGACCCCAACATGGACGAAGACCGGCTGCAGGAGATAGCAGGTGGGTGGGGCCAGGTCGCCTGTGATTAGGACATTGTTCATGAAGCGTCGCCCCCTTGTGGTGTGCGGGTGGAACGGCGTCCCACAGCGTCTTGTTTCAGTGATGTCATGCGGCGCTGCTTCCTCCTGAGGGCGTTCTCATCATTGGTCCAATTATCACCTGACCGGGCCGAAGGGAACCTGAAGGCCCGTGTTTCTGATTACGAGGAAGCAGGGCGGAGGCCGGCCGTGCACGTCTCCAGAAATGCACGGATGTCCCCTTTAACGTGGGACCGCCCTCCAGCTCAGCGTCGTTTCTGTGTTTGATGGAGGTGTAGCAGCTGCTGTGTCTGCGAGCCGGTCCTGAAGGAAGCCCGGGTTATAAAGAGGCCACGCCTCCTCACAATGTGCTGTCTGGAGCCACACCTCTGACAGTAAACGGGTCAGACCCTCGTCCTGCCCATCGCTCTCCTCGGCCCCTGCAGTCTTATTGACCTTTCTGCCCTTTGACCTTTCATTTGCATCCATTTCTCATCCTTTGGATTTGGCGTTGGGGGGCTGCTCCATCATTTCCCTGCGTGTATTCTCTGAGGGACTGGGTTATGAGATGCACATTAAATATCCATTAATACCTCATTATCCCTCTGATAAGATTACCATGATAATGAGGCAGACATTCTAATTGTTTCACTTCTTGTTGTGCCGCCCATTTAATCATCCACCTGAAAGACGAGGACTCTGCACCCCTACCTGGAAGACTGTAAACACGGATGGCGGGGGGGGGGGCTCTCCTGCCGTCGCCAAAATCGCTGCACGCTGCTGCCGAGGTGCTGGCATGCCTGCGTTGCCGTGTGCGTGTGTGTGTGTGTGTGGCCTACGGGGGGCGTGGCTTGTGCAGGTTGATTTTGAGGCTGCTAGCTCCTGCTAGCTCGTCCTTCCAGCGAGATGCAGGGACTCTGCTGAGGCGGTGATTTGGATGCGAGTAATGCTCGTCTTCATCAGCAGCTCACTCGCAGCCCTGGAGGGTTCGGGTTGCGCCTGTGGGCCGCCCACGCGACAAGCTGGTGCCCTCCATAGGCACCACCGGGGGTCTCTGGAGCGCCACCTACACCCAGTTCCTCTGGTGCTGCTGCTCGTCTTCATCAGCAGCTCACTCGCAGCCCTGGGGGGTTGGGGTTCATCTACAAACCGCCCTGCATGACTTCATGCTCAGGAATGTGTTTATCTGGTTCTTTTTATTTCTTGCTCTTAGAAGTTGACTCAAACATGTTTTCTCGATGCCATTTAAAATGTTAATGAAATAATGATGACTCATTGATGATATCTGAACAAGTCGGGCCGCCTTTCCCCACAGCATCGATCCTGGAGCGACGTTCTGGCTTCACATGTTGCTCATAGGTAGCGTGTGAATAATTGATCAAAGCTAATTACAGAACGGCTAGCGGCCTGAGGTACGACGGTGTTGCTGTTCCAACACTGGTTCCTACTGGGGGGAGTTTAACCCTTTGGCTCTTGTTTGTCTGGGCAGCTGCAGAGAACATGCTGGGCAGCCTGCTGTGCCTCCCCGGCTCCGGTTCAGTGCTGCTGGACCCCTACGGCTCCACCATCTCAGAGACCACGAGCGAGGCCTGGAGCGTGGAGGTCCTCCCCAGCGACTCAGGTAGGGGTCCAGCTCCTCTGGCTGGTTTTCTGCTTCTCTAATGTCTTTTATCTCAGTTGTGTTTGCATGCATGTCTGGTTTTTAGTGCAGTGGGGGTTGAGCTGCTTTCAGGTGTGGTCTTGTAGCAGCCCACACCTGAAAGCAGCTGATGCACCTGCCATCTTGTCGCCTGTCTTCAGGGCTGAGCTGCTGGTACCGCTAACAGGCAGCTCTGGGTTCCTGAGCGAGACCGCCAGGTGTGTCTGCACCTGTGTTGGAAGGCCCACAGCAGCTGCACTTAAAGGAACAGTTCACCCAGAAAGGAAAAATATTAGATTGCATGTCAGCAAGGAAGAATGGGTGGAAGGTTCTTGTGTTGCTCTGAGTCTGGAGTTAAAGCTGGTTTCATTTCAGCATTCATGCGGCGTGCTGCAGCGTGTTGCTGCGTTCATGCAGCGTGCTGCAGCGTCCATGCAGCGTGTTGCTGCGTCCATGCAGTGTTGCTGCGTTCATGCAGCGTGTTGCTGCGTCCCTGCAGCGTGTTGCTGCGTCCCTGCAGCGTGTTGCTGCGTCCATGCAGTGTTGCTGCGTCCATGCAGCGTGTTGCTGCGTCCATGCAGCGTGTTGCTGCGTCCATGCAGTGTTGCTGCGTTCATGCAATGTGTTGCTGCGTCCCTGCAGCGTGTTGCTGCGTCCATGCAGTGTTGCTGCGTCCATGCAGTGTTGCTGCGTCCATGCAGCGTGTTGCTGCGTCCATGCAGTGTTGCTGCGTTCATGCAGCGTGTTGCTGCGTCCCTGCAGCGTGTTGCTGCGTCCATGCAGTGTTGCTGCGTCCCTGCAGCGTGTTGCTGCGTCCCTGCAGCGTGTTGCTGCGTCCATGCAGCGTGCTGCAGCGTCCCTGCAGCGTGTTGCTGCGTTCTTGCAGCATTCATGCAGCGTGTTGCTGCGTCCATGCAGTGTTGCTGCGTTCATGCAGCGTGTTGCTGCGTCCCTGCAGCGTGTTGCTGCGTCCCTGCAGCGTGTTGCTGCGTCCATGCAGCGTTGCTGCTGCGTCCATGCAGTGTTGCTGCGTCCATGCAGTGTTGCTGCGTCCATGCAGCGTGTTGCTGCGTCCATGCAGCGTGTTGCTGCGTCCATGCAGTGTTGCTGCGTCCATGCAGTGTTGCTGCGTCCATGCAGCGTGTTGCTGCGTCCCTGCAGCGTGTTGCTGCGTCCCTGCAGCGTGTTGCTGCATCCCTGCAGCGTGTTGCTGCGTCCCTGCAGCATGTTGCTGCGTCCATGCAGTGTTGCTGCATTCATGCAGCGTGTTGCTGCGTCCCTGCAGCGTGTTGCTGCGTCCCTGCAGCGTGTTGCTGCGTCCATGCAGTGTTGCTGCGTTCATGCAGCGTGTTGCTGCGTCCCTGCAGCGTGTTGCTGCGTCCCTGCAGCGTGTTGCTGCGTCCATGCAGCGTGCTGCAGCGTCCCTGCAGCGTGTTGCTGCGTTCTTGCAGCATTCATGCAGCGTGTTGCTGCGTCCATGCAGTGTTGCTGCGTTTATGCAGCGTGTTGCTGCGCCGTTTCAAGCACAAGCACAAACCCTTGTCTGTTTTTACAGATTGAACTAAACGTCGGCCTTTCATTAATGAGGATCATCAGCTTCTGTAAAAGTCATTGAAGTGTTTTATGAACAGCGTTAAGCGTTTCTTATGTTAATTGAGTACACACCGCTTCAATATGTGCGCTGCAGAAACTGCATGCATGAGTGCGTTGATTGCTTTCTGTTGCGTTTGCCGCCCGTGCTCCGCTCCGTAACAGCACGGTGGAGTGCAGCGCTTGCTTCATGGCTCGGCAGCAGAAAACGACACTCTGAAGAGCACTTCAGCAGCACGTTATTACTAACGAGCAGGCAAATGAGCGCTGCCGTCGGGCTGGGGCCGTTGGGCTGGGGCCGTCGGGCTGGGGCCGTCGGGCTGGGGCCGTCGGGCTGGGGCCGTCGGGCTGGGGCCGTTGGGCTGGGGCCGTTGGGCTGGGGCCGTCGGGCTGGGGCCGTCGGGCTGGGGCCGTCGGGCTGGGGCCGTTGGGCTGGACCCAGCAGCTCCACTGGGCAGCCCCAGTATTGAGCGTACGAGCTTTATGGTTTGGTTTGGCAGTTATAAGGTATCATAATATATGCTGTTTGGCTTCACAGTAATCATAACGGAGGGGGAGGAGAGCAGGGCATCCATCGTCCAGTGTGGATCGCCAATTGAATTCCCAAATAATCTCTTTTTCCTCTTGGGACCATGGCCAGAAGCCCCGGACCTGAAGCAGGAGGAGCGCCTGCAGGAGCTGGAGAGCTGCTCCGGGGTTGGCAGCACTTCGGACGACACCGAGGTCAGAGAGGTCAGCTCCAGACCCAGCACACCTGGCCTCAGCGTTGTCTCAGGTATGGGTGGAGCTGGAGCTTTCAGTAAGCCCAGCTTGTTGGAAACACACTGAGCCCCCTGAGTCCCGCGGGATCTGGTCCATCTGGATCTGGGTCTCCATCTGATGATCACTCGTGCCGTGTCTGTCCACTAACCCAGTGTTTCCCAACCTTTTTTACATTTACAAAATCCTGCGGCACACCACCAACCAAATGACACAAAATGACTCTAACACAGTACATGTTAAATTAGATGACCTTTATTATAATACATAGAGTTAATAATATAGTTTTTAATGTATTTATACTTAGTGTGAAACCTGGGGCTGCTTGGATGAACACAAAATGGATATCCTGCAGTAATGGTAGAAAGACACACACGAAGCTCTTCCTCAACAGCTCTCAGTCTCGCTCTGTTTTTAGTTTTTATCGCCGTCGAGCTTGAGAAGCTCAGCTCACACAGATATGTGGTTGAAAACGGGAGCAATGTCAAAATAGCTTTGTTGGCTAGAACGGGGAACTCCTTGGCAACAGATTCAGAGTTCCTCTTGCTCCTTTGAAGTCAGGTCCTTTCCAGCACCGGATGCTGAGCTCTGTGGGTTCCTAACCCAGTCAAGGCATTCTGTGGAGGCTGAATAGAAATAAAATGACAACTTCTCCTCAAGAGGTTTTAAATGTGGGCCAATCACCTCGCTCATTGCAGCAGCGTTCTCCATCATGCAGTTCCTCGGTGAGAGGGAACATCTCAAGATGGCCGCGTCAGCGCCGAGCAGCTCGTTTACCTTTAAAAGCTGCAGTATTAATGTTTCTGCCACAGTGTGGGACTTTCTGATTTAGCTACAAGTTCAGCAACGAGGTAGCTAGCTTTGAGGACTCTCTCCTGTACCTTTGAGGTTTCTCTAAAAAGAGTTTCCTGTTCCTCATTGTTTGTACGTAAGCGTACGAAATAGTCCATCGGCTTGTTCTGAACGGGGTGTTCCGTTTGGAGACGGCGTTTGAGCTTGCTTGGCACCGTGGAGTTATTGGATAGCTTCTCACCACACCCCAAACCCAGCGGAGTCGGTGCCGCTGCATCCCCGGTGAAAGTCAATCCAAATGAGAGATAGCTTTTGCTGTGTTGCCCCGAGCTCACCGTCTTTTCTTTTTTCTTTTGTCGACCACTCATACCAGGGCCTTCATCTGGGTCTGGATTTTGTCCAGGGTCCTGTTCAGCATTTGCATTTTCTCTTCTCAAAAACGTCTCCATCACCGTCACTTGCTCGTCTCGCTGTGATCCCAAACTGCCACTGAGGATGACCCTCCTCAAAGGGGAACCGAAGCGCGCTCAAAGTGTAGAGTAGGCAAAAACCAAAGCATGAAGAACTGCTTTTTGGGAAATATTTGTTTTCTGTTTTTTAATAAATGCAGTTTTTTTTAATCTGCCACGCTGTAAATGCAGCACAGTTGCGTGACGTTTATTTTGAAGTGTGCGCTCTTATTTTGTAGTGCAAGGAGGAGTTCCCGTACTAGAGTTAGCGGCAGAGAGGAACAGAGCGACACCGTGATGCTGGGGTCTGAAGAGCGCTCTGCGGGCGGCACACACACGTTATTACGGCACACACACGTTATTACGGCACACACACGTTATCACGGCACACACACGTTATCACGGCACACACACGTTATCACGGCACACACACGTTATCACGGCACACACACGTTATCACGGCACACACACGTTATCACGGCACACACACGTTATCACGGCACACACACGTTATCACGGCACACACACGTTATTACGGCACACACACGTTATTACGGCACACACGTTATCACGGCACACACACGTTATCACGGCACACACACGTTATCACGGCACACACACGTTATCACGGCACAGACACGTTATTACGGCACACACACGTTATTACGGCACACACACGTTATTACGGCACACACACGTTATTACGGCACACACACGTTATTACGGCACACACACGTTATTACGGCACACACACGTTATTACGGCACACACACGTTATTACAGCACAGACACCGTCAGTGGTCCAGCAGGTGGTATTAGATCATCTCTCACGGCACACCGGTTGGGAAACACTGCGCTAACCCGTGGGAGCTCATGCTACCGATGTCTCAGAGACGAGGAAAATGTCCTGTTGGTGTGAGAAGCAGTGGACAAAGCTTCTGGTTCTTGGCTGCACTGACTTGCTTTTGTCCACCGACCTGCTGCAGGTATCAGTGCAACCTCAGAAGACATCCCCAACAAGATCGAGGACGTCCGCTCGGAGTGCAGCTCAGACTTTGGAGGGAAGGACTCTGTGACCAGCCCAGATGGGGAGGAGTCAGGCCACGGTAGGACGGGCTAGCTAAGCCATCAGCGCTAAAGAGCGACAGCTATCAGTCCCCGTCACCTTCACCTTCACAGCTCAATACTCTGATAGGCTGGAGACGCTGTGAACGTTTATCAATCACTGGTTGATCAATAAAAGCTCTGAATTGTCTAGCACCTTTGTTTTTGCAGGAACACACCAGCTGACGTCTCCGCCCTCGCAGAGTGATTCGTTGCTGGCCATGTTCGATCCTCTGTCCTCTGGCGAAGGTAACGAGCATCGTTAGCTCCCTGAGCTAATTAGCTTCCTGAGCTACAGCTGGAGCTCTGAGACGGTGACGGTGTACCTCACGCCTCAGCCAATCACGGGACGGGTCGGCGCTCGGCATGCTGGTATCTGTGTGTGTGTGTGTGTGTGTGTGGGGGGGGGGGGGGGGGGGTGAATGGGGGACAGGTTGAGAGACCTCTCCCCAGGCTCTTTGGCACCGTCTCCGGTCCCACTGAGCTCGTGGCACCAGGCTGCCATTGGAAGCGTTTCAGAAGAGAGTACCCTTGGAACAGGTGGCCTACCTGCACCTCGGGCTCGGCCCCGCCCCCCACCTGCTTCTCCTTTCAGTGCCCTCCCCTCCGCCGAGGAGCTTGTGTGTTAGCGGTCTCCACAGAAGCTGGAGGAGTTTCAGGCTTCCCTTCTGCCATGCAGTCGGAGCCGCGTCGGGGGCGGGGGCGTGGGGGCGGAGCATGTGGGGGGTGTCGGGTTCCAGTTCTCTGCTGCTTTTATGGGACGGTCTGGTACAGAATGAAATATAATATTTCAGTTCCTGCTAATGGAATAAACTCCGATTTCTTTCATCCAGGCTCCTCCACTGGAACAATAGTGAGACCTAAAGTGCACTACGCCAGGCCCCCTCACCCCCCCCCTGACCCTCCCATCCCTGAAGCCAGCGCCCTGGGGCAGGAGGCCCGCCACACGCTCTACACGCCCCACGGCCTGGTCCAGGCCGAGCTGGAGCTCGCCAAGCAGCGACACTCCTTCCCTGACAGGCTGGTCCGGAGCCGCAGCTCCGACCTCGTGTGTCCGGGTCGCCGGCCCACCAGTGACCCCGGCCTCACCCGGAGGGTCGCCGGTGACGAGCGCGACGCTGCTGGGGCCTTGGGGCCGTCCGCGTCCCCCAGCAAGGACTCCCTGAAAGGAGAGGTACGGGGCCACAGCAGCCGTTCCAGTGAACGTAAGTGTGTGTGCTAAAGTGTTCCAGCTGGCGTCTCATCTGTGTCCAAAGGCTGAAGACAGGAAGGACAGCGACGACGAGAAGTCTGACCGCAACAGACCCTGGTGGAAGAAGCGCTTTGTGCCGGCCATTCCCAAAGGTAAGGGGACGAACACACCTGAAGGAAAAAGCCTTTATCCTAAAGGTGTGTGTGAAAAACGTTTCAGTCGCAACTGACGGGACAAAAGACACTTAGAAGGCAGACGAGACGCGGTTTGTAACGTGAGGAGAGGCGGTCCAGGGGGTCCAGGCCCCCCCCCCCCCCCCCCCACTGCCCGAGCTCCAGTGGGAAAAGGATGTTTCTTGTCGTTGGGGGTGTCTCCACGGACACGTCCACCCCTCTTTCTCTCGTGTCTCGCCGGCTGCAGCTTTATCGAGACGTTTCTAAGCGAATCAGTCATCAGAGGGGCTTTAGATGTGGACATTGTACGGCCGTAGCCCCCCCAGCAGGGCTGTCCGCCGGCAGCTAATGGTCATGAGATGGACCTTCCTGTCATCGGCCCTGATGGATGACGCTTCTGTTTGCAGCTGGACTCACATCTCTGGAATCAACGAGCTGCGCGTTACTCTGAGATGATGTTTGTTCGTGACACGCCCTGTCCCGTGTTTCCACACTATAACGGGGGGTTCGGGTCCGTCTCAACCCAAAGCAGTGAAACAAACCCTCCAGTCCAACCTGCCCAGTCTGAGGAGGTCAGAAACGCTTCTGGAAGAAATACGCCTTCTGCAGACGTCGTCTTTGTTGTGGACACGGAATCAAAAGTAAATGCAGGAGAACGTTCTTTAAAATGTAACGGGGGGGGGGGGGGGTCTAAACGTTCACATGAATCACAGGAAAAGAACATTTGTCTCAGCCTGTTTGAATCGTGTCCATCACCAGTCCCTCGTCTGACTGCTGCATTCTAAAAAAAAAAATGACGCAGCCTGTTATGACAAGTGTCTTTAGGTCTTTTTCAGAGACCCTTTTTGCAGCTTTGATCTGCTGTCCAGGCGGCGGCGGCTTCCGGCAGCTTTCCTGAGGAAGGCAAAGATTTGTGGGCAACCATCGAATGGTTTGGGGCGGGCAGCTTTCAAACCTAAAGGAGTTTTATATTAGGGGCGCGACAAAACGTGTATCTGTACGGACCCGTCTGGTTCAGGGGTCTCGCTTCGGTTCCCCTACGAATCGAACAACACGCAACTTTATATTCATAAGATGAGTCCAGCGGCGAGCGAGCGCCGGACGGCGACGCCTCCGCGTTCACTCGGTCCGAGCCGTGATTGGTCCACCCCCCAATCTGTGTCCCTCCACAGCTCCAATAGCAGCTTTCCGGAAGAGGGACAAGCAGGAGAAAGACGAAGCTGCCCAGGAGCGAACCCCCCACGGTGGGTCCCGCTTTGGCTTGCTCCGCTACGGAACACGGGCCTCAGGTACGGCGGGGTGCATTAATTCACCTTTGTGTTTGTGGGTCCATCAGACGACCCGCTGCCGAGACAGAGCGCTCAGGCTCAGGCCGCTGAGGACATCCTGGACAAGTACAGGAACATCAAGAGGAGCGGCCCCAGCGACGGCGCCACAGGTGGAGCGTCTTATGACGGGGCAGGAGGTGCGGGAGCGTGGGGGGAGGGGGGGAGAGGGGGGAGCGTGGAGGGACAGGGGGGGGGGGGGGCGTGGGGGGAGAGGGGGGGGGGTCATGGAGGGAGAGGGGGGGGAGGGGGGGGAGAGGGGGGAGCGTGGAGGGAGAGGGGGGGGAGCGTGGGGGGAGAGGGGGGGGCGTGGGGAGAGGGGGGGGGGGAGCGTGGAGGGAGAGGGGGGGGGGCGTGGAGGGAGCGTGGGGGGGCGTGGGGAGGGGGGGGGGAGCGTGGAGGGAGAGGGGGGGGGGCGTGGAGGGAGCGTGGGGGGAGCGTGGAGGGAGGGGGGGGGGCGTGGAGGGAGCGTGGGGGGGCGTGGAGGGAGAGGGGGGGGCGTGACCCCTCCTCACCCCTCCTCCAGCTGCTCCATTGATCGTCTCCTGTCTGCGTTGTCAGAGATCGTTGAGGACGGCGTCCACGGCTCCCCTCGAGAAGACGCTCTGCAGAACATTTCCACCGATGACCTCCCGGACTCGGCCAGCCAGACGGCCCGGCAGCACGACTCCAAGTTCTCGTTCAGGTCTGGCCCCGCCCCGCCCCGCCGCGCCCCGCCCCGCCGGTCGTCCTCTCGGCTCGATGGACCCTCTCTCTGTGTTTCCAGCGATGCCAAGAAGAAGCTGCGGCTGGCTCTGTGCTCCGCTGACTCCGTGGCGCCGCCCATCGTGGCTCCTGCAATCACACGGAACGGGCTGCCTGACCACATGGACTCTGAAGGTAGGCGACGGCCTGGGACGGTCACGTTGTCATGTGGAGGCCACGCCCACGTCTAATGCACCTCCTTATCGTCTCCTCAGACAATGAGATCGTCTGCTTCCTGAAGGTCCAGCTAGCAGAGGCCATCAACCTTCAGGACAAGAACCAGATGGCCCAGATCCAGGAGACCACGCGCTGCGTCAGCCGCTTCGACGCACGCACCTGCAGGAAGCTGCTGGCGGCCATAGCGGAGGATTACAGGTAGGCGGCGCGGCGCGGCGTCGGCTGCAGCACCTCCTCTGCTCTTTGGTTCAGGCTACAGAGCCGTTCCTCTGTGCCCCCCTTAGGAAGCGGGCCCCCTACATTGCCTACCTAACCAGATGTCGTCAAGGCCTGCAGACCTCCCAGGCCCACCTGGAGAGACTCCTCCAGAGGGTGCTGAGAGACAAGGAGGTGGCTAACCGCTACTTCACCACGGTCTGCGTGCGCCTCCTCCTCGAGCACATGGAGGTCAAGATGCTGGACTTCATCAAAGGTATTTCTGCTCTGCAGTCGGTGAGTCGGCCTCCAGAGCCTCTTGAGTCGGTCTCTTGAGTCGGCCTCCAGTCTCTTGAGTCGGTCTCTTGAGTCGGTGAGTCGGCCTCCAGTCTCTTGAGTCGGTCTCTTGAGTCGGCC
>NC_090900.1:16473389-16514134 GCF_040956055.1 Brachionichthys hirsutus | reverse complement strand
TCTTCAGGAGAATCATCAAGCATGTAAAGACGTGCCTCGGGGGATTTAGCTTCAGACGGCTGCTCCGGGACGGTCCGTCCCTGCAGACCGGGAACATGGCAGCTGTCACTAACAAGAAAAGTCACATGCCACTCTCCTCCTTCATGTTCAAGTACAAACACACACTCTGGTGTATTAGAGCCAGAGACTTTCAATTATCTGTGCCAACCTTTATCTCTTCACATTTACTGGATTGATGCCTCCCTCTTTTCATATTTCAAGCTCTGCCGTACTTCAGAGCCCGCGGCGGCGGCGCAGATCACAACAGCTTCACCAACGTTTATGTCGGTGTTTGAGATCGTGCTCGCCTCGGGGTACGCGCCGCTCGCTGTAAAACTCTAACAACGCTTTAAGAGTAAACAAACGGGGAACCAACGGGGAACCAACGGGGAACCAACGGTGAACAAACGGTGAGCAAACGGGGAACCAACGGGGAGCAAACGGGGAACCAATGGTGAACCAACGGGGAGCCAACGGGGAGCCAACGGGGAACCAACGGTGAACAAACGGGGAGCAAACGGGGAACCAACGGGGAACCAACGGTGAACCAACGGGGAGCCAACGGTGAACCAACGGGGAACCAACGGTGAACCAACGGGGAGCAAACGGGGAACCAACGGGGAACCAACGGGGAACCAACGGTGAACAAACGGGGGAACCAACGGTGAACCAACGGGGAACCAACGGGGAGCAAACGGGGAACCAACAGTGAACAAACGGGGAACCAACGGGGAACCAACGGGGAACCAACGGGGAACCAACGGGGAGCAAACGGGGAACCAACAGTGAACCAACGGGGAACCAACGGGGAGCAAACGGGGAACCAACAGTGAACAAACGGGGAACCAACGGGGAACCAACGGGGAACCAACGGGGAACCAACGGGGAGCAAACGGGGGAGCAAACGAGGAACCAACGGGGAACCAACGGGGAACAAACAGTTCAGTCGGCTAGCTTAGCAGCGGTGTTAGCATGGCTAGTAAAAGAAGTGACGGGCGATATGCGTCCTCTGCTGGGAAAGTGTGGACTATACACGAAAAAACGATGCTAACAAATCAGCTAGTATGCTAACCACCGTGTTTATTGTAACGCGGCACGCGTCGTGGAGAAGGTTGCCGCCCCCTCTAGTAGTGTGCCTCATTTTTCCAGGCCCTGTTTAGGACGGGGGGGGGGGGGGGGGGGGTGCAGCCACCCTGGGGGAACAGAGGTTACCCCACATCTGGGCAGATGAGTATGACCCTCTCTAAGGGCACGGGAAGTTACCCTGAAAGCTGCAAACAAAAGCAGCGGCGCCCGGAGCGCCGTTCACGCCGCTAATGACTTGTTCATTAAGAGTGATGACGGATAAAGACTTCTCACGCTGAGACCAAATCAAGATTTATCTGCGTTGTTTCCTCACCCAACTTGTGGGAGGATCATCATCATTTAATTCTATCTCTGCGGCCGGTGATGGGCATCCAGAGAGCGGCTATCAAACGGTGCAGTCAGCTGGCAAAATCAGAAACGTGCCGCCGGCACATCTGGAGCTCGCCGCCGCGGCTGAGGGTGAGCAATGGCTGCTGGCGGGTGTCCAAATCACCGGCGGCGCCGCTTCAGGACGCCGCCGCCTGCACCCCGGCTCCTCCTCGTTTAGATCATCATCATTATTTATTTGCTTATTTATGATTTTCCCGTTGCGTTTCTGCAGCACTTTGTGGTGCTCGGCGTCGGCGTGTTATCGCAGCGCCCCGACCCCGGGCCCCCCTCCCTCTATAGGCTCTTATCTGCAGCTGGGAATAGCCCCCAGACACTTCATCAGCGTCCTTCAGCCAGCTATCGGCTGCTCCAACTTTTATTAAAACTTCAGCCTTTATCAGCGCCGGGTAATCCAGCCGTGACAAATTGGGCACCAGATGCCACCTCCGTTTGAGGCCGCTGTACGGGCTGCGGCATTGTGGGATATCCACCTTCAGCCCCCCGCATCAGGTTACTTCCACAAACGTCCTCCATCCGTCTGAGGGCTGGAAGCAGCACGAGCCTCCTCTTCATCGGTGTCACCTTCATCGCCTTCCTCGGATGGGAGGAAGAAACGATCTGCCAGGAAACAAAATGACGGCAGGAAGCCTGGAGGGCCAATCGGGGGCCTCGTACGAGAAGACTGGAATCTGGAGACGCGAAGCGATTGGTTGATAAAGATCGTCAAACAGACGATGCTTTTAGTGTGAAGGGACTGAATGTAAGGCCAGCTCTGTGCCCCCCCCCCCCCCCCCCCCGCTAAGGTGCTGTCTGTAAGGCCAGCTCTGTGCCCCCCCCCCCCCCCCCCCGCTAAGGTGCCGTCTGTAAGGCCAGCTCTGGTCTGGGGGGGGGGGGGCACCAGTTAGAGGCTACGCTCCAGTCGGGCTGTTACTGGTCCGGGGGGGGCTACTTTACTCTTGTTTGATGAACACCCCCCACGTCAGACTTGGGGGGCTGGCAGCACCGTAGACACTGGTCTAAAGCGTGGCTGTGGTGACAGGTCGGAGCTGGACCCCCGTTCATCCTCACTGGGACGCGGTGGCCTTGCGTGGGGGGGGGGGGGGGTAAAGGATCGCCTTGCGTCTCTCCTTTTGTTGCTGAATGCATAAATCGGTTGTGGCGAGATGCAATATGTATCCTGGCGCTCCACCTGCGGACGTCTGGTAATGGCTGCCATGCCCCCCCCCCCACCCCGTCAGGGATGATAAGTGACCCCCCGTCAACGTTAATGATAGTGATCATTCTGCGGCTGCCTGGCTCTCCGTCTTCCCTCGTGCCTCCCGTGTCCCACGCAGGGTGGCGAGTTCGAGGGACCGGAATGAAAACAAACAGATAAATAAAGAACGAGGGCGTGTGGACGGACGGAGCGACACCGGGGGGGGGTCAAACAGCTGTGGCTGTTTACATGACTTCATATCGGGGCCTGCTGGTAACGAGCGAGGCTGGGAGCGGCTAATCGAAGCTGAAGTCACAGCGAGCCTCCTCGAGTCAACCGCTGGTAACCTTGGTAACCTTGAACAGCCCCTCCCCACCAGCAGCGAGAACATCGCCAGTCCTCCAGCGTAACACCCACCTCGAGAGCCACGCCCACTTCCAAAGACACGCCCACCTCCAACACCTGTCAGGGGAGGAGGCGGACGTGTCTCACCCCCCCTCCCTGACCGCCTCCTCCTCCAACTCGGCTGAAATCCTTGAGGGACTGAAGACAGTCCTCCCGTTGTGGCCGGGCTCGGCTGGGGGGCCATTAGAGATCCCTCTCGCCACACGGTCAGGAAGCTGGGGGGGGGGCGGGGGGGACCAAACGGAGACAAAAGGAGCTCGACACCTACCCCTGAGGAAATGAGTAGCCATACAAACCGTTAGCATGTCAGCGTCACGTGGTGGGGGGGTCTCCGCTCGTTCTGCTGCCCCCTGCTGGCCGCCAAGTTATGATTGTTTTGTCTCGACGTCGGTCTTCAGTCAATCCGTCTGTCCGTCTCAACGGACGGACAGACGGACGGGCCGAGTCGCCAACGGCAACACGTAAACAAAATGAGGTTATTGTGAACGTGCTCTTAATTTTGATAAACAACAAAAAAGGCGGGGCCAGACGGGCACAACCAATCACCTGGACCGTTGTCTCACCTGTTCATGGTAATTAAAGCAAGTTGTCGTCGTTAATTTGACAAAGACGCATCGATGTTTAAAGATGCGACTCGCAGGACCTTTAATTAGAACCCCGGACGTTCTGCGGAGGCCTTCCTGGACGTCCGAGTCACCGCTGATAACGACCTTCGTTTAAGACGAGGGAGACGTGTGCGTGTGCGCGCGTGTGCGTGTGTGTGTGCGTGTCGGTGTGCGTGTCTCAAATGCCACGGGGCCCATTCCGGACCCCGGCCAGCCTCCAGCCTCTCTCCTAATTGCATTGATTTTTACACAGTAAATCTCGATCCGCCCCCCCAGCCGTGACGTCACGCTCCGACGCCGGCCCAAATCTGCTGCCCTCAAATTTGAACCGCAACGTCGTGATTAATGGTTAAATTCATTAATTGCTAAATGTATGCTAATTGTGTAATTGGTTGCCTGATCTATATATAAGATAATGTATAAATCAAATGAGTTGATTTACAAAGTTTATTGATTAAATGTGACTACCTGATGCAGTGTGGTTTAGCAAAGTGCGCCCGGCGATCTGCGGCAGGCGAGACACGCCCCTCCTTATTCACGGGGCAGACAGCTGATAATGACTCATTAATATTCATGAGACTGTAAATGTGCACGCTGCAACCCGATCCCAGAGCGCGTGGCTGTAAATCCACCTGCAGGTCACACTTTGAATGCAGATTCAAGTGGAAGTGGTGGGTGGGGTCAAGTGTCTGGGCGGGGCTTCACTACAGGTGAATCATCCTGCTGACGTGTGAAGGACGATCGGAGGGAAACATTCAACCAGCAGCACCAACGCCAGCTGGGTCTCAGCTGTGGTTCTGGTAGCACTGAAACCTGGACCTGCACCGATCTGATGCTCTGTCTGGTGGATGGACCCGTGACCCGGTCCAGCTCGGGTTCTGCCGGTGGATGGACCCGTGACCCGGTCCAGCTCGGGTTCTCCTGGTGGATGGACCCGTGACCCGGTCCAGCTCGGGTTCTGCTGGTGGATGGATCCGTGACCCGGTCCAGCTCGGGTTCTGCCGGTGGATGGACCCGTGACCCGGTCCAGCTCGGTGTCTGCCGGTGGATGTACCCGTGACCCGGTCCAGCTCGGGTTCTGCCGGTGGATGGACCCGTGACCCGGTCCAGCTCGGTGTCTGCCGGTGGATGGACCCGTGACCCGGTCCAGCTCGGGTTCTGCCGGTGGATGGACCCGTGACCCGGTCCAGGTCGTGTTCCTGTGTTTAGTGATGAGCATGGATCGACCAGCACCGCTAGACTTTTACCTTCTTCCTCCGTGCTGCACGGCGGGAGAACCGGCAACCAACGACTGGACCGCTTTGGCCCATCTGAGGTTCTGCCGGCCCAGACGTTCTATCTGTATCTGTAGCGTGTGGAACCGGCCGTCTGTCTGACATCCAGGCTGGGTCAGGATTCTGCCGTTCAGAATCATCCATCTTCTTTGTCTTGTCTTCCATCAGCACCATTCCTGCCAAGCCCGTCAGAACTGTCAGAGGGAAACCAGAACCAGCAGCGGCGTTCAGGTGGGTTCTGTGGTGGGAGTCTGTGTGTTCTGGATTCCACGCGGACCCGAGAGTGTGACGGATGTGCAGAACCCTTTGGACTGGACACGTATGAACAGGGTTCTTTGTTCTGGATCAGGTCCTAGTTCTACGTCCTCGGGACAGGAACGCACCGATGCCGCCCTCGGTCCAGAGGTCACATGGGTCGCCGGCGCCTTTCTGCTTAGCTTTTGGAATGCAGGTGATGAATGGGGCGGGTCCAGTACCAGTAGATGAACACCTGAAGTCTTCCTGACCCAAACCGCAGGAACCAAGCAGCGCCGGCGGCGGGTGTCCCGGCCCCCACACAGCAGGACCGGCGTGTTCTGGGTTACTGTGACACTTCCATCTCAGGTAAATACCTCCACCTGTGCTGCCTCTTACCTGCCCCATAAACTCTGCATTGTGCACAAAGGGGGGGGGGGGGGGGGGGGGCACATAATCAGTCCCCTCAAACAGACTCGACGGACGTCCTCTGGTTTGCCCCCCCATAAAGGACAGATATGATCAATTTGATGCTAATGATGCTAATCTGCTCATTCTGTTTGAACGTTTTATTGTTCAGACCCGCTTTTAGGGACCCTGTCTTCCTAAATAACGCCCGTATAAAATCAATGTGGGGGTGGCGCCGTGGGAATGAAACCCGATCCTTTCAGCCGCGTGGCGTCATATTTAGATTGAATAGAACGTTTTTAAGGAAGCAGGCTGGAGGAGGAACCCTGGCCTCCATTAGCGAGTGATGGATCACCTGGAGAGGTGAGCGCCGACTCGACACTCTCTTAAATTACAGATATACTTTTTAGCCTGCTCTCATTCTTCGCCTTTAAATGACGTAAAATAATATTGAGAGGATGAGCGTTGACTCGGGTCCAACAATAATTAAACACAGAGACGGGCTTGAAGTGTTCTGAGGAGAAGGTCTTCCATTGGAGCCCGGCGGCCCCGAGCTCAACCAGAACCAGTTGTGATGTCATCGTTACCTCAACGAGCTAACATGCTAGTCTAACGGCGCCAGCTGATGATGCGCTAACCTGAACTGGTCTAATCAGGATTGTCAGGCTGGCAGGAGGAGGCGGGGTCACAGACGACACCTGAGCAGGTGAATCACCACACATGCAGAAGGCGGCTGCTGACAGCTAACAGCTAGCATCGTTTTACCGCTTCGACAACCTGAAGTCAGGTCGGTTACACGGACGCATCGCCCGACGCCTCGCCCGACGCCTCGCCCGACGCCTCGCCCGACGCCTCGCCCGACGCCTCGCCCGACGCCTCGCCCGACGCCTCGCCCGACGCCTCGCCCGATACGCCTCGCCCGCTGCCTCGCCCGACGCATCGCCCGACGCCTCGCCCGCTGCCTCGCCCGACGCCTCGCCCGACGCCTCGCCCTACGCATTGCCCGACGCCTCGCCCGACGCCTCGCCCGACGCCTCGCCCGCTGCCTCGTCCGACGCATCGCCCGCTGCCTCGTCCGACGCATCGCCCGACGCCTCGCCCGACGCCTCGCCCGACGCCTCGCCCGCTGCACAGCTTCGTGTGCCGCCTCTTTTTAAACAGCCGATCGCCGAGCAGCTGCAGGAGTTAACACGCAGCCAGATGCGTTGCATCTGGCTGCGTGTTCCAGAACACACAGAAGTAATTAGTCTGAACACGGAATGACGGCTTTCACGCGGAGCGGCTCCAGAGACGCTCTCGGCGCCGCGTTCTCAGGCGGCGAGGCAACGTGAACGGAAACGCTCTGTGACCTGGAAATAACTGATCAATCAATGTTCTTGACTAGAACACCAAATATCAATGACATTTGTGTCTTAATTGTTGACTTCGCTGAGCACGAAGCAGCACATCAGTCAGTGGAAGGCCCAGATGTTGGAGGCTTGGCTCCGCCTCCATCGAGCATCGGCTCCAGGCTGCATTTACATACTCATGTTTTATTCCAGCCCGCTTTCTAATGCGCCGCTTAATTATACTGAGCGCAGACAATGTCAGACCCCCGTAGCCCCCACTGTGTTATTGCAGTGTGAAGCTGCAACCATCAAACCCAGCGGCCCCCCGAACCTCTGACGGGTCCAGTCTCTGTTCGGATTCCTTAATGAAAGAATAACACGAGGCGTAGAAGGAATGTTAATAAAGTCCGAGTCTCGTTCGGATCCTTCGTCTCGTTTATCTTTCGTCCCCTCAGATTCTGCAAAAGAAAAATATTACTGCGGATTATTCATGGGATGAAATCAGTGTTGACCCAAACATGCAAAGTAGAGGGCTGGGGGGGCGCAGTCTACCCACCCTAATCTGCATATTACCGCTCCACCCCCCCCAGCCAAAAGCAAAGAAAACTATGTAATTATTCAGCCAAAGAAAAAATAGTAAAAACTGTGTGTGTGTGTGTGTGTGTGTGTGTGTGTGGTCTGGGACTTGGGGGTTCTGGGCCTGCTCCAGGTTTCTTCCCATTCAAGGCAGTTTTCTTCTCCTACTTCTCTACGTTCTTCTCCTGGCAGACTGTTCAAAAAAAAGAATTAAATGACTTCCTTTAAATTTGAATAGCTCTTGTTCCAAAAGCTCGCCCCAGCGTTTGGGCGTGAGTCGATCTGTTTTAGGTGAGCAGCTGTTGGTGGTGATCATTAATCAGGAATCGTGTTAAAGAGCGCCCTTCCCTTTGGGGATGTCTAATACTTAGAGAGAAAGAGGGAAAGAACGCTTTGGTGTATAAAGATACAAGAACAATCTAGAGCAGGCATGGGCAAACTAAGGCCCGGGGGCCATATGCGGCCCGTTGGGCTATTTAATCCGGCCCGCCGAACTTGTCCAAATTATATCATTAAATTAAGTTTTATTATAATTAAACCCCAATATTTGACCTTTTCCCTGTAATGCTACCTGTAAAAGGCCAAATCCTTTCATGTAATGTCTTTTACATGTCATTTATATTAGCTCACACAAACACTCCATCCATCTGTTCCTCGCCCGGCCCCTCTGGCTAATTTTAGAACCCATTGTGGCCCATGGGTCAAAAGGTTTGCCCACCCCTGATCTAGAACCTTCTGGTGCTGATCCAGATCACCGTGTGGACGGTGTCGATCCAGCGAGCTGCTTGGGGGAGGTCTGTGCTCGACGGGTGATTTTCTGGTAATGGAACGTGACGATCGAACCCGATCAGTTACGGATCTGAGACTCAAACCTCGCCCGTTTAAGGTTCTCAGCGTTCACTTCCTGCATCAAAGGAAAAGGCAGCGACGGTCCGAAGACGAGGATCATTCCCGACTCCGTTTGAAGCTTTCACCGAGAGGAAATGCCGTCGGCTCTTTGCTACATTTTGTTTTGAAAGTTCCTCGGATCATCTCTGAACTTCCCCGCCCGCAGAAGGAGTTCTGTTTATTCCGTAGTCGTGGTGAGCAATGGCTGCAAACGCAGGTATAATTTGGTTTCAGTCTGTCAAGATGAACTTTGTGAGGAACGTGATGAATGCCGGGCGGGACGGCGCTCCGATGCATCAGCGGCGTTCCAGATTCTTCATGGGGGCTGAGAGTTTCCAAGATTAACTGCCGTATTAGTCCGTGTTTTTGGGAGAAGACTTCACGCTAATTTAGTGAAGAGCAACAACCTGCAGAGGAGGTCCATTAGCAATGACAATGAAGTACGGCGCCGCTGGGACGATCCGATTAGCGGCGCCAGCCGGGATCGGGCGATAATTCCACATCTGCAGGAAGTGAAGAGTCCGGAGAAGACGACGCTTCTGCCACAAATCAGGCGTACAGCAGGAACCAGCATGAACAAGCAGGCCGTCTGATCCGGATCCGGATCAGCACCAAAAGGTTCTGGAATCTAGAACCTTTTGGTGCTGATCCGAGAACAATCTAGATTCTATTTTTCTACACCAACCGGGAAAAGTCAGAGCGAATCCGAGTTGACTGATTTCTGAATCCATGAATGGGTTTCATGTTAGAATGTTCCCGACCTTCTGGATCAGAACCAGGAGACGTGACGGTTCAGATCGGACCCCTTCACGACTGGATTGATTTTATTTCATGGACCCATCTTCAAGTTTTTACTCCTTGAGATCCATCCAGCAGTTTTTCCGTGGCTCCATGTTGGGGGCGGCACCTGAACAAAGCCCCGCCCCTAACGGCGCCGTGTTGCAGGCCCCTCCCCTAACGTCAGAGTATACGAACCATCCGTGTCGCTGCTCTGTGGCCTGATGAGATATGCAAATTGTGTCTGTCCTCCGTGAGCGAACGGGAACAACGGGCCAATCGGAAGAGCCGCTCGCCTCATTCCTCTCCACTAATTAAAACGTGTTGCGATGAGGAGGGGCGCCGGGGGAGGGGGGGGGGGCGTTCGTTTCATTCATTCCGACGCGTATGTTTGGCTTCTGCTTAAAGGAAGCGGCGTGATGTACGAACACGGAGCGAGTCGTTGTCACTAATGGCGAGGGGGGGGCGACACGCCAACCAGACTGACGGGCCTTAAACGTGTCGGGAGGCCTGCCGGCGGCCATGTTGGAAAATAGATCATCCCGTCGCTCCTTCAACGCACCTTCATCTATTAACGCTTTCCCAGGATGCATCACAAGTCAGGCCTTTAATTAGTCTGGGGGGGGGGGGGGGGGTGCTGCTGTCAGCTGGGATCCTGGTTCTGAGCCTTGATCTGGGGGCGTCCGGCCCGGCCCGTGACCCGGCCCCGCCTCCTTCAGATCCGGATTCATCGTGGAGTTCCGGATGTTGTTCTTGTCACACTCCGGACCGGCTGCAGGAGAACCGGGCCTCCTGCTATCAGTTCTTTTTCTCTTATCTGATCTCTACAGGGCCCGTCTTTACCAGAAGCCGTCCTCAATCACTGTTAATGTCCCCCCATGTCCCCCCATGTCCACATCAGGGGCTGATCCAGAACCATTAGTCTCCCTAATGGGAGCAGGTCCGAGCCCGCTCTGCCTCCCGTTCATGTCCACGTTGTTCTGCTCTATTAACGCTCATTAGCATTTCTCTTTTAATAAGCACTCCTTAAAGTCATGACCTGCAGAGGAGTTAAAGGCGGGGCCAATAAAAGGTGACTTTAATGTGACTAATGGCGTCCCTTATATACTCAAGTTAATTACTATTGGATCCCGGATCCCTTTAAAGCCACGCCCCCCTTACCATCGTCCCTCCATTGTCCCTCCATCGTCCCTCCATCATCCCTCCATCGTCCCTCCATCGTCCCTCCATCATCCCTCCATTGTCCCTCCATTGTCCCTCCATCGTCCTTCCATCGTCCCTCCATCGTTTTAGGTCTTGCAGGACACACACACACACACACACACACACAATAATTACTGGATGCCTTTGCTGGCATGCTGAAAACCTTTCAAATCAGTAATTCTCTCTAATTCACATCATCACAAGATAAATAATTACAGCTGCGATGCTAGCAGGAGCTAACAGATCACACGGCGTCCTAATTGCTGAAATCCCTTAATGTTGAGGATGGAGGCGATGCATCATTCCGAAGCTCCATTTGTATTTCTCCTGCGCTGAAATGTGTCCGATTCGTGCACAGAATTAACGTGCACCAAATGCACCGCATTAGCATTTTCCAGTGATGCATTTCCCCCTTGCTTAAGGTCATGTGACTCTAACGGGAGGCTTAAGTAAGACTCATGTGTGGAGCATGACCCATTTCATAAATCCAGCGGATACTGAATGTCACAAACCGGTGGGTCATCAAATCCCGCTCAAACAACGAGGAGAAGAAGCGGCGCCGCTCGTTCCCACCGCGCTGCTTTGCTAGCTGTGGACGGGTGTCGTCCCAGTCGCCGGTCTCCCTTGGTGACAGATTACGTGCAGATCTTCATGCATCTTTGAAGCCCAGAGGTCGGGCGCCGTCAGAGCGGACGGACGGGCGACTTCCTCTCAAGATGAAAAGACACGACGCGGTTTCCTGATCAAGAGCAGGAGGCTTCTGCTGTGTTGCTTTTGAGATCAAATATCTCACGTGGAGATTGGCTGCAGCCGCTTCATGAAGACGCTGCTGCTTGTCTCACCGTCTCGCTAACAAGACGAGCGGGACAGACGTTCACCTGCAGACGTTTGAAGAACGCTGACAATAAGGAGTCAAATCAGGTGACTTCATAGGAGCTAAAAATAAAGAATATTTGCTTTTAGCATTTATTAAAATGCTCCTGATTACAGGCTGACTGCCGAGACGCACCTGATCTCCCGCTTTTCCTTTGAGCTGTCCAGACGGGACGGGAAGAGGAGGGGACGGTCACATCCGCTGTCAGCTCGCCGCCGTTAATGAACTAGCATCGCTAGCATCATTTTACAGACTTGTCTTCACCAGAAATAAAAGATGACAAATGTTTGTAAAGGGGAAAAACAACTTTCTTAATTCCTGCCTGACATTTGTGTCGGCGTGTCAGAACGAAACATTAAAGGTAAAACTCTTTATCGTCAAAAGAAGTTTCGAGCTTCTGTCGTGGAGTTATGGAAACACAGTCGGACTGAAGTTTGTATGCCGCGGGTTTGGGTCCAACTTCGTGAAATACAAAGGAATTGATGTTTCTCAGAACTTTCGCACCTTTAAATTCCTCCGTTAAATGAAATGAAATCATACAACCACATAGAGGCTAAAAGAAGGTGCTGCAGGCTAGCGCAAAGGTTAGCCCGAAGGCTAGCCCGAATCTAATTACCCCAGCAAACAGGGTGTGTTTTCACAGACCGGTTTGTTTATTTGTTTATCTGTCAAAGTTAGATGAAGCTAATTTGGAGCAGCTGAAACCGGAAGACGCTTGAAGAACCATTTCTGTGCTAAGCTAAAAGCTAAGGCATTATTTCTGTCATTACTCAAACAGTTTCTCATGAAATGATGAAATGCTTTTCACGCAGACGATAGAGTTTCATGTAATAATAATTCTAGCTGTTGTTGAACTTTGTGATTTAGAATATATTTACACGGCAGTGAGCTGAGCCTGGAGGCGGAGCCTGGAGGCGGAGCCTGGAGACGGAGCCTGGAGACGGAGCCTGGAGACTGAACCTGGAGACGGAGCCTGGAGATGGAGACGGAGCCTGGAGACGGAACCTGGAGACGGAGCCTGGAGACCGAACCTGGAGACGGAGCCTGGAGACGGAGCCTGGAGACGGAGCCTGGAGACGGAGCCTGGAGGCGGAGCCTGGAGACGGAACCTGGAGACGGAACCTGGAGACGGAGCCTGGAGACGGAGACGGAGACGGAGACGGAGACGGAGCCTGGAGGCGGAGACGGAGCCTGGAGGCGGAGCCTGGAGACGGAACCTGGAGACGGAACCTGGAGACGGAGCCTGGAGACGGAGACGGAGACGGAGACGGAGACGGAGCCTGGAGGCGGAGACGGAGCCTGGAGGCGGAGCCTGGAGACGGAACCTGGAGACGGAACCTGGAGACGGAGCCTGGAGACGGAGCCTGGAGGCGGAGCCTGGAGACGGAACCTGGAGACGGAATCTTTAGAGTAAGTATAGTTACAACCGTTAGCACATCCACTGCTAGCGTTAGCTTCAGGACGACGAGTCTGCGTGGAGCAAGAAAAGCCTGACCAACGTTCACAGGTAGAGCTCCCCTCCAAACCACACATCCTGTCCTCCTCCTGCTCCTCCCTCGCCTCCTCCTCCCTTGCCTCCTGCTCCTCCCTCTCCTCCTGCTCCTCCCTTGCCTCCTGCTCCTCCCTCTTCTCCTGCTCCTCCCTCTCCTCCTGCTCCTCCCTCTCCTCCTCCTCCTCCCTTGCCTCCTGCTCCTCCCTCTTCTCCTGCTCCTCCCTCTCCTCCTGCTCCTCCCTTGCCTCCTGCTCCTCCCTCTTCTCCTGCTCCTCCCTCTCCTCCTCCTCCTCCCTTGCCTCCTGCTCCTCCCTCTTCTCCTGCTCCTCCCTCTCCTCCTCCTCCTCCCTTGCCTCCTGCTCCTCCCTCTTCTCCTGCTCCTCCCTCTCCTCCTCCTCCTCCCTTGCCTCCTGCTCCTCCCTCTTCTCCTGCTCCTCCCTCTCCTCCTGCTCCTCCCTTGCCTCCTGCTCCTCCCTCTCCTCCTGCTCCTCCCTCTCCTCCTGCTCCTCCCTTGCCTCCTGCTCCTCCCTCTTCTCCTGCTCCTCCCTCTCCTCCTGCTCCTTCTGCATGGAGGGTTGGTTTTGAGATCTGCCTCTCTCCTTTAGAGGGCAAAGGCTAAGCTAAGCTAACTAATGCTAACCGTTATGGTTTCCATGCCGCTGTCGTTCTGCTGGAGAGTGAACAGACGAATCTCCAGTCAGGGGCGCCGCTGCCGGGCCTTCAAGCTCCGCCCCCAAAAAGTCTGCTTCCATTATTGTGACAGAAGGCAGACGTCTCACTGAGACAACCCAGATGGATCAATAGGTGAACTGTTCCTTTAACACACTACAAAATCATGAGCAGAGAACTGTGCGGCGTCCCAAGACGTGTCTCTGAGGTATTTGGATAATGGCGTCCTTGTGTTTGTCTTCAGGAGACCCAGTCAGGAGACCCAGACACTTTAATAGTGTTTTTACAGGCCTCTTTAAAGCATGAGTCATACCGCTGGAGTCCTGACGGGGGCCGGAGGAGTGGACCCATCATCCTAATGTCTGTTTGCACTGGCCTCCCCGGCGTCACTGCCATTACTTTAGAAACACTCCACAACGGTTTGGGGTTATGAACCAACGACCTCTTAGATCAGCTGGGACAGGCCCGCTCAGGGTCCCAAAGGCAGCTGCCCTCTGAACCCGATTCAGACTTAACTTCTGCTTCGGCGTTTCACACATCTCCTCTGCTCCTCCTTTAAAGCCTGATTTTGTTTGTTCATCCTGTAAATGAGGTCAGAGCGTTCACCAGCTGTTAATAACTAGTTATAACTCATCAATAACTAGCTGATAATGGCAGCAGCAATGGGCTTGTGTTGAACCAGAGCAGGCTGACTGAGATAACCATCAGAACCAGAACAGAACGAGGATTGGGATTCAAGGAACAGACGTATGCAAGTCATTCCACGTTGACTGAACTTCCGCTCAAACATCTCCGGGTCGTTTCCAGATGCTTCCAGATGTTTCCAGATGCAGCGGTTTGAGACCACAGGAAGCTACATTTGCTAAACGCTCCGGGTTCTACTCGCCGCTCCCGCTGCCTCCAACTGCCGCCCGTCGACACGGCAACAAAGCCATCTGCAGCAGCGCCTGCGTTTGGCTGATGGATGGCGAGCCCTGCCAGATTACTTGATTTGATCAGCAGTGCAACCCATCGGTAACGTAATACATCACAAATTGTTTTGTCAACAATTTATGACACCATTTATCAAATGAGCATCGCGGCGGGCTGAGTTATGATGTCACCGCTGGCATAACGTCAATACTCCAGCTGAGCTGAGGGCCGCGTGGACGCAGTGATTTAGACACACGACACCTGACCTCTGCGGGAGTTTCTCTTCATTACCGCACAAATTGATGTTGAATGGAGAAGAAAAGTTGTAAAATTTAATGTTGAAATCTTTAGAATTAAATATATCAAGCGGGTGAGACAAAAGCCGAGACGGTGCGAGTCCACGCAAAACGCTAAACGTTACGTTAGACTTTAATAAATGAGGCAGCTTCAAAAGAGTTGTACATATTATATGTCTTTTTAATTTATTGTTATTTTTCATCTGTAGTGTAATTTATTTTAATTTTATTGTTATTCTGCATCAATTGAGTAATTTAATATTAGTTTTATTTGTATTGTTAAATGTCGATGATTTATGTACGAAGGACTTTCAACGGAAACAAGACCGCAAGAAATGCTCCTCTGAGACAGGATGTTTGACTGTACTTGTACTGTAATACATGCTACTGTGTGACTGTACTTGTACTGTAATACATACTACTGTGTGACTGTACTTGTACTGTAACATTCTACCTAATAAATATATTCATCATCATCATCAGCTCTCGCTGGCCCCGCCCCCGACGCCGGCTGTCCTCAGCAATCTGCGTCTCCATGGACGCATCCGTCTTTTCGTATCGACCGACCAATGAAATCAAACATATTTAATAAAATCTTAAAGACATTTTTGTATTTCCTCAAACTGGAAATGCAGATTTTTATGATTTTTTATGGCAATTAGCGAGCTCTCCAACCACGAGCCTGGCGCTACGAAGACAACCGACGCTGTGACGTTTCAAAAGTCCAAAAAGTGAAGCAAATCATCATGAATTAAAATCCCGCCTGAAGGTGACGACACAAAGTACGATGACGTGGTTAGAGTAGCCGCCGTGGCGCTAACGCTAATGCGTGAGCGACGACATGGGACTCATTGTGTCCTCACTGGGACGTGTCTGAGACACGAGTCCCTGGACTCATTGTGTCCTCACTGGGACGTGTCTGAGACACGAGTCCCTGGACTCATTGTGTCCTCATTGTGTTTATTTTTAGTCACATGATGGTCCACTCTTCAACGGCAGCGCCGCCATGGAGACAGTCGGTTTGTGCTGCAGCGTCAGGCCTGAAACGGCCCCCTCCAGTCCGTCGGGGTCTCTGGTATATGGCCCGTGCCCGTGCCCGTGCCCGTGCCCGTGCCCACGCCGCCGCCGCTAGCCCGTCTGAAGGGTTACTGCAGCCGCTACAGAGCCCGCCCCTCCCTGGGTTTATGGCCTGTGTAATCATTTTAAGCAAAGAGAGAAGAGCATCCAGTGGAGACAGTAGCAGCCAGAGAGTGGAGGGAGGACAAGTATAGCATGATTGATCGTGGTGAGCGCTGTAGCCGTGTAGCCGTGTAGCCGTGTACCTCGCACCCCCCCTCTGATTACTGCCTGCTCCTGATCGCTCACATCTGTCTTGACTAAAAAGATTCCTGGGATGTCATACTTCTCACTCTTGGGATTAAAATCTGTCAAGGTTGACTTTTCCTAGTAGCGTCCCGCCGCAGCCGCAGCCGCAGCCGCAGCCGCAGCCGCAGCCGCAGCCGCAGCCGCAGCCGCAGCCGCAGCCACAGCCGCAGCCGCAGCCGCCACCGATTCCAGCTCAAGACGCGTCTCCCTCGATGTCTCCCAGCTGGGCAGCAGGTAGATCCACTGCTGTCCCACAAACACGTCGGAGATGCATCAGCTCTCTAATTGTGCATTTAAAACAGTTTATTAGTTTCCCTCCCACACTAACACTTGAAATGATTTAATAACTGCAGGGGGAGTTAACAACACTCATTAACAGACGCAATATATTCTGCATAGTTATACCTTTCAAGCACACAACCGTTGGTGCAATCTGTGGCGGCTGCTGCAGCAGCGCAGTAAAACGGAAGGAAATACGGTCACAGGGTCCTCCGATGCTCGTCTCTAATCAATACATTGATCAGAAATGTACCGATTTGTCTCTGGGGCTGTCCAGAACGGACACTTTCAGGGTTCTTTGCTTTCCTGCTTTTATACTTTCACTCCATTCGAGGAAAACGTTTGACTCCTGACACCAAACCTCTGTCTTTTCAGATTAGTATTAGACATACATTTATGTCTGTTGTCAGGCTCTGAATAAACCACCATCTGTCTGCACAACACCTGATATTTACCTCCACCTCATGTCATCATGTCTGTTTGCTCGGAGCAGATCTGGGATCCGGGATTTACCCCCCTCCTCTTTTATTACATATTCTTCTATATTTTCCCAAATTATGCAAAAACTCCTGAAGCGGTTTCCAGAAAACTTTGTGTCAGAGCGGAACATCGCTGGTGGAGCTCTGCACGGTCCTGACATTGTGGTTTGAGCTATGAACACCGGGAGAAGAGGCCCCATTCCGTGGGTATCAGTTTACTGCACAAAACCAAGAAGCACATTCAACAAATAACAAGCTCCCTGCTCGCTGTAGCCGTAATGAAGATAAAGTGCCTGCGTAGCGGCGACAAATACCAGGAAAAAAACACGAGTAAAGTATCCCAACCAAATGAAAGACAGCTGATAATTGGGTTAGTAATGTCTCTGGCTGCTCCGTCATTTCCTCACATCGCCCCGAGCAGGAGCCGGCGCCGGCTGCAGCGCTCCAGGCCTCCTTCAGCGGGCGCCAGCGCTCTTACACCGCCCTCAGCTCCAGCCCTGACGGAGGAGACGCAGGAAAAGACCAGCACCCTCTTCATGATTTGTGACCCCACTGTGGACAGTGAAGCTGTGAAATCAAGCACCCATAACTTCTCACTTAATCTGCGTTACTCTCATCACAACAGAGCAAGCCACTCTATCAGAAAATGCTAATCTCCTAATTAACAAGCTAATTAGGCAATTACAGCTTTGCAGAAGGATGCCCAAATGAAATATGACACCAGTCGCTTTCGACGGCACCTGTGGGTCTGCAGATGAGAAGCATGATGACAAAGCGCTGTCTCTGCAGTCAGAGGCGATCCTTCCTGCGCCTCGCTCAGCTGCTTGGGAAAATATTGTCATTTTATTTGACCTAATGCACCAAACATGTGGAAATAACTTGTCAGGTGTAATTTATTTCCCTACAAATATATTGATCTGCATGGCTTTCACAGCAATGTGATGGTTGAGATGCAGAAAACAGCGGATAGCACAAAATCCTGGTTGTGTAAACAAGGTTTTGTGAACTGGCAGCGCCACTGTGTCTCACTGTAAGGAGCTGTCACGCAAGGAAATGAATTATGTTGACATGGCTGGAAGCAGCGGTGGATCGGCCTGCTCTGCAATGCAATGAAGAATCATGCACTGCAAGAGAGGAGCGGAGCCGGCGCCGCACCTTTGAGCCCCTCCTGACAGGTATGGAGTGGGACTTGACAGCTCAGTATTTCCATGATAAATGCAGTAGTCCCGGGACTCCCAGTCACTAAACTCAGGAGTGTGTTGCTCCCGTGCGTCAAGGTCAAATCAATGAGCAGAACCACAGAGCTGCTAAAGATCACCTCTGTTTGATTCCACACTTTACAATTTAGTGATGTGCAGTCATGTAAAATCCAAGATCTTTCAGAATTTATCTATATTGTTTGCATCAAATAACCGAATGAATCTACTATGATTAATGGATGTTATTCCTCATTTATGTTCTGATGTCCACCAGGCAGGACAGGTTTATTTAGCTTCAAATAGTCCCCCCCCCGTGTTTGTTTAGCTCACCTGCCTAAATGTTGTTGTATCTGTCCTGGATAAGTTTCTATAAATTGCGTTTAATTTCTGTTCTATTGTAAAATGCAGAACTACTTTTGTGGCAGGTGTAACGCACGAATTTGTTCATGGACACTAACGGGTTAATTAACTCCCTGCCGGAGGTCGGTTGATCGTCTGCGCACCCCAGCCGCGCAGACACGCGCAGAGATGCGGAAGTAGTACAAAGCCTGCGAAAAAACTAAGAGTCAGAAAAAAGAGCTATAAATAAATAATAACGATAAGGGAGACAGGAAAACACGACGTGGAGGATGAATGGAAAGCCTCCAGCGCCGCTTCTGCTCCTGTTCGACCAATCGATCGGTGAGTTGATTAGTCAGTCTGTTAGCTCGCCTGTGCCATTTAGCTGGTTTTGTTTAAACCTAGATTAAGTTACCAAAACCAGTTAGAGTACTTTTACAGTTACTTGTCTTTGAAACTTTTGTTTGAATACTTCAGTGTAATTTGCTTCTGAATAGTCTATTTCTAGGTCTCATTGAAATCACATTTAGTTGTTGTTATTAGCTTGTTGTTATTAGCTTGTTGTTGTTAGCTTGTTGTTGTTAGCTTGTTGTTGTTAGCTTGTTGTTATTAGCTTGTTGTTGTTAGCTTGTTGTCATTAGCTTGTTGTCATTAGCTTGTTGTTATTAGCTTGTTGTCGTTAGCTTGTTGTTGTTAGCGTGTTGTTGTTAGCTTGTTGTCATTAGCTTGTTGCCGTTAGCTTGTTGTCATTAGCTTGTTGTCGTTAGCTTGTTGTCATTAGCTTGTTGTTGTTAGCTTGTTGTTGTTAGCTTGTTGTTATTAGCTTGTTGTTGTTAGCTTGTTGTTATTAGCTTGTTGTTGTTAGCTTGTTGTCATTAGCTTGTTGTTGTTAGCTTGTTGTTGTTAGCTTGTTGTTTTTAGCTTGTTGTTGTTAGCTTGTTGTCATTAGCTTGTTGTCATTAGCTTGTTGTTGTTAGCTTGTTGTTATTAGCTTGTTGTTGTTAGCTTGTTGTTGTTAGCTTGTTGTTGTTAGCTTGTTGTTGTTAGCTTGTTGTCATTAGCTTGTTGTCATTAGCTTGTTGTTGTTAGCTTGTTGTCATTAGCTTGTTGTCATTAGCTTGTTGTTGTTAGCTTTTTGTTGTTAGCTTGTTGTTTTTAGCTTGTTGTTGTTAGCTTGTTGTCATTAGCTTGTTGTCATTAGCTTGTTGTTGTTAGCTTGTTGTTATTAGCTTGTTGTTGTTAGCTTGTTGTTGTTAGCTTGTTGTTGTTAGCTTGTTGTTTTTAGCTTGTTGTTGTTAGCTTGTTGTCATTAGCTTGTTGTCATTAGCTTGTTGTTGTTAGCTTGTTGTTATTAGCTTGTTATTGTGCATAGTAACAGAACTGTACCAGACACTCTATCTTTAGATCAGACTGTGTAAGTCGTTATGCTGTTTTAAATCATGATTTCACATTAATTAGAAGCTAATTTAGCTGATATTATTAAGATAAGGTTACCTAATTTAGCTATGCTAGATTAGCTAGCCTCATGTTAGTAGACCCACTCTTTCTGCTCAGACGTTCACTATTGATTTTCACTTTATTTGTATTTTTTTATCTCTATTAATACAGTGGGGCAACGTAGAGCTGGTGATGAGGACAGGGAGTGCTAACATTCATGATGAGGCGTCACAGGTGAGATTTTAACTGGCTAAGGAAAGATTTATGAGATATTTAAGAGGTACATTTTCACCGCTATTACAGAACTATTATCAGAATACTTTAATCATTCCATAGGGAACTTATATCAGCATCAATGCTCCACTCAAAGTCAGAATTACTAAATTAACAAATTATACTGTTACATATTACAATACGTAATACATACATGGTCTAAATGTCCCATTTTCCTGCGTGTATTTCTTTGTCTCGTGTGCCTGGATGTTAGGCTGCCCCCCCCCCCCGAGCCCCCTCTTTCAGTGTGGCGTTCAGAACAAAGGTTCTGAAGGATTTTACTGCTGCGAGTCTGTAACTTGCAGCGTTTTGTAACGTAAAGGCTGCTGAGGATCAGGAGTACTGACAGGTTCTCTTAACAGGAGAGACGGATGATCGTTGTCCGTCGGCCCCCCTCCTGGCTTAAATCATGGCTACGCCCTCGCTCATTAGGGTAACTAAATGCCACGGCTCCGTTCCGAATCGCAGGCTCATTGCCTTTATCAAACAGTTGGCGTGCTCCATTGAGACACTGAGCCTTGAACTGTGACAGTGCTGTGCTGAAGGCTAGGCTACGCTAAGCTCAAGGTTTCCTACTTCACTGTCCTCCACCATCGTTTTTCCCGGACCCACACCGTAAGAATTGTCCCAGTTCTGGGGTCTCTGGCTTCGTGGCAGCGGAGTCTAACTCCATGCTCACTAAACACTGAAGGAACGCGCTGCTGCTTTCTGACTAGCGCTGAATGATTAGGATATCGGACCTCCGATTAGTTACAGAACAGAGAAACATGGAACAACGTTCGGCCAGAGACTTCCACATTGGTCATTCCTGATGCCAGTGGTTGATCAGAGGCTGTTTGTGAGGACCAAACCCTGCTGCTGTCCAACCAGACTTTAGCCTGGGCTTTATAAAGCGGGCCGTGAACCGAGCGTGTAAATCAATGCCTGGAGAAATAGCATCCATGTTGCTCATCCCAGCTGTGGAAGGAGAACGCCAGACCTTCCATACTGCTCCTGTTGACTTGCGTCATCATCAAGCCTTGATTTGCACCTTGACTCACCTTTTCCTTGCTCTCAACATGTTCTTTGTGTCTGTAAAACAATCAGCTCCGTCCTCGTCTTTCTTTATAAACCCGTGATCTACAGTATATTTGCTGGCTCGCATCGAGCTCAACAACTCGTCTGCTGCCATAGCAACTACGGAGGCGCCGAGCAGCGCCGAGCAGCGCCGCCTGCTTGTGCAATGGATGTCGCTCGTAGCAACGACCAATCAGAAGTTCCAACCTTTTGTCCAAGCCGTGTGAAGATGGAGGGATGGAGTGGGTGGGCTTTCGGCATCATGCATCTGCCAGTAATAGGACGGGCGGGTCGTCGGTCCTCGTCGTTCTGTCCTGTGATTGGTGGAACAGCTTCACCGGCCAATAATATAAACAAGTCTGCTGCTCGAACCGAGGCTCGAACCGACACCAAACTGTATACAACTCTCATTAGCAGCCTGCCTGCGCTGCTGCAGGATTAAAGCGTTTTCATTGCTAGAGTCGTGCACATAGCTGCACGCGCACGCGCAAGGAGCCGCTGCAGGAAAGAGAAAGGAGAGCCCGCCGCGCGTCCATCATTCTAAGCAGCAGCTCTTAACGTTTTGCTTTTCGGTGACACGACTCCAGAGCCCTCCTCCGCGGGGCGGAGCGTGCGTGTTCGTTCCGTTGCGTGTCTCTGGCGCTGAGTGAGCGGCGTTGGCACCGCGTCAATCGGTCACCGCGCTGCCATCACGGCGCGTAAAACACAGGCGGAGGCTGCAGCTCATCAATCCAGCAGCGCCGCGTCCTCATTAGTTTATCCGCGTCTTAAACGACATTTTCAAACTTTTTTTTTACACATTTCATATTTTTATAGTCACGTTTGGACACTTAGCGCCGCGGGAGTCTTTCTGCACATTTATAGTCTTGATTTGTTTTCCACGTTGGATATTCTTTTGCGCTTCACGAGGTGGATTTGGACATTTTTTTTGGAATCCCACGACGAGCGCGAATAAATGATCGATCACCGGGAGCCGCGCGGGACGCGATGGACCGTAAATTCTGACAAAGCTTAAGTGTTGAGAAACGATTCATGTGTTCTTCCGCAAACATTCTGGCGCGTTTTGGCACTTTGGACCGCGCGTAAAGAAGCGAGAACTTGTATTTATTTTTCACAAGCGCGTGAAGAACACGCGCGGCCGCGCACCCCTCCCGTCTGCGGCACATGTTGTAGCCGGCTTCGTCTATGAGTTTTTCAATTTGTGTGGCTCAGTGCACAGACTCTTTAGCGTCCGGCATGGACGACCAAGCCCGGATCATGCAGTCCATCGGCGGGGTCAGTCTGTCTGGCCACTCGGTGCAAGGAGGCATGGCGCTGCCGCCTCCTCACGGGCACGACGGCACGGACGGAGACGGAAGGAAACAAGACATTGGTGACATCCTCCATCAAATAATGACCATAACTGATCAGAGTCTGGACGAGGCGCAAGCAAAGTTGGTTGATTTATATGTTTTATTAACTTAACCCCCCCTAAAAACAGAAACACCTAACGCATCATCCTTGACTTAATTTAATTTAAGTCCCTCATGTGGCTGGAGGGCAGGAAGGGTCACGCTCAGGTGCGTCAGAAAGCAGGAGCAAGGAGGGGAGCAGCTTTTTATTGAAACTCAACATCGAAAAAGTTTCTTAACATTCATTGTAGCTTTAAAACAAACAGGTGTTGAGAAAAATTACATTTCTGTTTGAAGAACCAACCTTTAAATCCGTCTTTATTCTAATTTCTTACTTTGTCTTTATTTGCTTTACACCTGTAAAGACGCAAATGGCACCTTTAGCGAGACCTGGTCTTTAATATTGTGCTCTGATATCTGGTATGTAGTTCATGTGATTTCTCAGTGAATTTATGTCAGTATTATGTCTTGTCTTATACTGAAACAGGAAGCATGGACTGAACTGTCACAGAATGAAACCAGCACTCTTCAGCGTTCTCTGTGAAATCAAAGAAAAGACAGGTAAGAAAAGCATTTGAACGGGAACGGGACGCTTGCTTTCTTACCTCCCAGTGACCTGATGGCGGCCTGCGTCCAGGTTCACATTAATCAGTCGCTGTTTTAAACACGCCATTATGCCACACGGAGCAGTCGGAGGTTTCCTATTCAAGCGTCTTCTGCAGCGCCGGCTGCTCGGATTCAAGTCCACCCTCATTACACTGGACCTGAGCAGGATGGGGAGATCCCAGAGCATCTGATCACCATCAATTCATGGATTTGTTTCCACAAAAGAAAATATTCTCAACCAATAATTGTCTCACGGATGCTGCCAATGTGGACAAGGATCAAATAATGGAATGAAACAACTGATTTAGGAGCAACACATGAAAATATATTCTTGTAGCATAGCGTGCATTTAGTTTTCATAAGTCTGCAGACTTTACACCCATGAAGACCTTTGGTGTGTGTGTGTGTGTGTGTGCACGCTCAATTTCACATGTGAGAAGCAGCTGAAATTACAGGTAATATTTGTATTATATAATGTAATATTTTGAACAATTTAAAAAAGTCACTTCCGAATTACAGCCGCTTTTAACCGCTCATGTTCTGCTTTATATTATATATTCCTGACTTTTCAGATCTTTATACTATATACACACATATATCATATAAAGAAAAGCATGCAAAGACAACGCTGCGTCGTTTAGTGTGACCCCTGTGCAGTTTATAATGAAAGGATCTTGGGAGGGATCCTGAAAGTTTAAGAACTTCCCCGACACAGATGGTGTCCACAGGGGCAGGGGGTCCGTAGTGGGCCCAGGTTCCCCCAGCCCGTTGAGGTAGACCTTGATGTGATGTCGCCGTTGTTTCTGGTCCTGACGCGTTGCACCCAAATTGAATGAATTAATTTACTCTGCAGCTTTATCAGATATGTACCGTAATGTGTTTCTAAATTCTTTAAAGAACTATGGAGGCTTACATTTTTCATTAATCCGCCAGCAGCTCGACAGAAATATGGAATTTAGATCTGTAATGTTTGACCCATGAAAATGCCAAACATGCCAGTCCTTTAGTATATTTGCTTTAGTGTAATTTATATAGATCAAATATGGAGTTACAGCTTGGTCAGAGTCGAGTCACCGTTCTTCCTGAAATCACGGTTGCTTTTGAAATGTAAAAAATGACCAGGCAAAGATGAAAGGACTATTTGTCTTTCTTGCATCTGCCCTGGAGCCGCTTCACCTCTACTTCCACATGAGAGCAGCAATAAAGAGGCAGCTGGAGGCGGCGAGCGGTTCAGAGCCAGTCGGGGTCGGGTTCGGCTGTCAGAACGTCAGGACAGGACAAGTCAATGAAAACGACAAACGTGTGTGTGAGAGGCAGGAGAGGGAGAACCGGTGTGTGCACGAGCTCTATCCAGAGCTCAGCTGGCCCGGTGGCCTTGTTGACCGGCCTGTTTATCCAGCACACCGAGAGCCTTTCTCCGGCTGCTTCAGCATCACTCTTCCTCCTTGTATCCGGCCGGACAGCACCGGCGCCGCCGTCTTTTACACGGAAAACGACTTTTAATAATAAATCTGAAAGCGATCCAAGGACCTCGGGAGTAATTACTGCGCATGCTGCTTCAGGGTGAGACTTCAGGCTTCTCCCAGCTCTCTTATTGAACAGCCTAATGCCCTAGAAGTATTCATTCACTTTGATATGCTAATTAGAGAGCATTATGCAAGGAATGAGATTAAGTGGCAGCATGAAGTCATTTGCCTGTCACTAAATTGAGTGTTTTTAGCAGGAGGGATCCCCCCCCCCCCCAAATGTCTGGCTTTTGCATTTCGATAAGCTGAACATGCGATCCGCGTGGCGTCTTTGTCCTTTCGCCTGCCACACGCGTAAAGAAATGGAAATGAAAACGCTTTATTCCCTCGTGTTTTCGGACGTTGCGGGGTGACGGGCACGTTCGTGCTCTACCTTTTCCCTGCAGGCTACTCCTCTCTGAGAGGCGGCAGGAATAACAAAGGTGAAAGATTACCTCCATGTGGTATTTCTGAGCAGGAAAAGAGAGGTTCTGTAGCAAGACTTGTCTTTGATGTGAGCTTTAATCAATAGAAAGAGATTACAGAAAACTATTACAGGCTAAATCACAGCGAGGCTCAGCCTCCTCCACGGCTCTCAGCTGCACGCCGCTTCTTTTGGCTGCGTATTGACTTGTTGTTTTCTTGACCTTTGACTCATCAGGTTCAGAAATGGGGGGTCTGGAGAAGTGTGTGTGTGTGTGTGTGGGGGGGGGGGGGGGGGGGAGCGTGGCAGATTGAATCTGACGAATGCTCGGAGCCAGTGTTTATAGCAGTGGATTAGGGCGGGACTAACCTCAGTCCGGCCCGATGGTGGCATTTTTCTGCACTCCTTTGATTTGGTCTCTGAAAGTGTCTCAACGTGCTTTAATGTCTGCGGTCGGAATCCTTCAGGATGAAAGAAATAGAGCTCAGCATGAGTCTGCAAGAGACTAAAAGCATTAAATAGAGTAAACCGAGTCAGAAGCGTTGAATAGAGTAAAACGAGTCAGAAGCGTTGAATAGAGTAAAACGAGTCAGAAGCGTTGAATAGAGTAAAACGAGTCAGAAGCGTTGAATAGAGTAAAACGAGTCAGAAGCGTTAAATAAAGTAAAACGAGTCAGAAGCGTTAAATAAAGTAAAACGAGTCAGAAGCGTTAAATAGAGTAAAACGAGTCAGAAGCGTTAAATAAAGTAAAACGAGTCAGAAGCGTTGAATAGAGTAAAACGAGTCAGAAGCGTTAAATAGAGTAAACCGAGTCAGAAGCGTTAAATAGAGTAAAACGAGTCAGAAGCGTTAAATAGAGTAAAACGAGTCAGAAGCGTTAAATAGAGTAAAATGAGTCAGAAGCGTTAAATAGAGTAAAACGAGTCAGAAGCGTTGAATAGAGTAAAACGAGTCAGAAGCGTTGAATAGAGTAAAACGAGTCAGAAGCGTTAAATAGAGTAAAACGAGTCAGAAGCGTTAAATAGAGTAAAACGAGTCAGAAGCGTTGAATAGAGTAAAACGAGTCAGAAGCGTTAAATAGAGTAAACCGAGTCAGAAGCGTTAAATAGAGTAAAACGAGTCAGAAGCGTTAAATAAAGTAAAACGAGTCAGAAGCGTTAAAGTAAAACGAGTCAGAAGCGTTAAAGTAAAACGAGTCAGAAGCATTAAATAGAGTAAACCGAGTCAGAAGCGTTAAATAGAGTAAAACGAGTCAGAAGCGTTAAATAGAGTAAAACGAGTCAGAAGCGTTAAATAAAGTAAAACGAGTCAGAAGCGTTAAAGTAAAACGAGTCAGAAGCGTTAAAGTAAAACGAGTCAGAAGCGTTAAATAGAGTAAACCGAGTCAGAAGCGTTAAATAGAGTAAAACGAGTCAGAAGCGTTAAATAGAGTAAAACGAGTCAGAAGCGTTAAATAGAGTAAAACGAGTCAGAAGCGTTAAAGTAAAATGAGTCAGAAGCGTTAAATAGAGTAAAACGAGTCAGAAGCGTTAAATAGAGTAAAACGAGTCAGAAGCGTTAAAGTAAAACGAGTCAGAAGCGTTAAATAGAGTAAACCGAGTCAGAAGCGTTGAATAGAGTAAAACGAGTCAGAAGCGTTAAATAGAGTAAACCGAGTCAGAAGCGCTAAATAGAGTAAAACGAGTCAGAAGCGTTAAATAAAGTATATTATTATATTATATAAAAGTATAGTATATTATATTACTGTATATTGTAGTATAGTATATTGTTTTATATTAAATTCTATTCTATTCTATTATAGTATAATATTTTATATTATATTATTATAGTATATTTTATAGTATATTATATTGTAATATGGTATATTATATTATATTTTATTATATTATATTATATTATAGTATAGTATATTATTTTATATTATATTATATTATAGTATAGTATATTATTTTATATTATATCATGTTATATTATATTATATTATCGTGTATTATATTATATTGTAGTATAGTATATCTTTTTATATTATTTTATATTTTATTATATTATATTATATTATAGTGTATTATATTATATTGTAGTATAGTATATTTTTTTATATTATTTTATATTTTATTATATTATATTATATTATATTATAGTGTATTATATTATATTGTAGTATAGTATATTTTTTTATATTATTTTCTATTTTATTATAGTATATTATATTATATTATAGTATAGTATATTATTTTATATTATATCATGTTATATTATATTATATTATATTATAGTGTATTATATTATATTGTAGTATAGTATATTTTTTTATATTATTTTATATTTTATTATATTATATTATATTATAGTGTATTATATTATATTGTAGTATAGTATATTTTTTTATATTATTTTATATTTTATTATATTATATTATATTATATTATAGTGTATTATATTATATTGTAGTATAGTATATTTTCTTATATTATTTTATATTTTATTATAGTATATTTCTTTATATTATTTTATATTTTATTATATTATATTATATTATATTATAGTGTATTATATTATATTGTAGTATAGTATATTTCTTTATATTTTATATTTTATTATATTATATTATATTATATTATAGTGTATTATATTATATTGTAGTATAGTATATTTTTTTATATTATATTATGTTATATTATAGTGTATTATATTATATTGTAGTATAGTATATATTTTTATATAATATTATGATATTATACCGATTTTTACAAGCCATGGAACAAACCGTCGTATTTGATGAGCTCTCTCCGAAACGCTGCAGCAAAGGGCTGACAGGGAACAGAAAGCCCTTCAGCAGGAGAGACAATTGACTTTGGCTGCTTTTTGTCTCGGCGACGCAGCTGCAGCCACTAGATAGTGTTGTGCCGACGAGCTCGCACACAGCTGGGTTCCTGACTGGCTCAATGGCAGGACGCCGGCGCTTCCTCCTCTAAAGGACAAGGGGGACCGGGGAAGATGTGGCTATTATCTAAGTAGCTCCCGACTAGCCTTCATTTCCCCATCAGCAAAGATGAAAAGAGAGAAAAACAAAGAGTTTACGCATCAGGTTCATTTGGAGGGGAAAGGCTTTTGTCCCGCAGACGGATGCCTCGGCGCCGGCGCCGGCCGCTCTTCGAATCGGGTTTTTGCGTGATGATTCGGTGCCGTCCCTCCATCTGCACGCCAGCACCCCATCTTGACAAACGTCTCCCTCGCTCCCCCTCCGTCGCTCCAAGCGTTTTCTGCGGGCTCCGGCTCATAATTGTTTTTTGCACATACGTTATGCAAATGAGGCTTTATGGCAACTGGCATAACAATTAGCATCCTCCAACAATATTTTAGTCGGTTAATTGCAACATTTCTGGATTGTGCGTGTGAGTTGTTAATTAGGCGTGACAGAGGTGGTGAAGTGGGTGTGTTCAGAGAGGAAGGGTCGATGGGACGGGGTTTGCAGCAGAAGCAGCGCGGCCCCCTTTTCCCTTTTGAGGGGTTCAGCCTGAACCGGAGAGGAGCAGTCCGAGACCGAGACCTCCCACCTGCAGGCTGAGTGTTTGTCACCTGTGTTTAACGTCGTTTTCACTCAATTCAATAAAGTTGAACCCACAAAATGTAAATATTTCTCCCTTCTCTTGTTTGTAAAAATGTCAAACTTGAGCTCCCTTTGCCAAAGATCAGCCTCAGTGTTTGTGCATAGTGTGTGTGCGGTGTGTGTGAGGTGTGTGTGTGAGGTGTGTGTGAGGTGTGTGTGTGAGGTGTGTGTGAGGTGTGTGTGAGGTGTGTGTGAGGTGTGTGTGTGAGGTGTGTGTGCAGACGCCTCCGGCGTTCAGCGGTAACTTATTCATGGAACGTTGTCTATATTTATCTGCAGCTGGAGATTCTCTTTTCAACAGGCTCAGTTAGGAGCCTGCCCGGCGTCTCGGCGGCCCGGCGTCTCGGCGGCTCGGCGTCTCGGCGGCCCGGCGGCCCGGCGTCTTGGCGTCTCGGCGGCCCGGCGGCTCGGCGTCTCGGCGGCCCGCCGTCTCGGTGGCCCGGCGGCTCGGCGGCTCGGCGTCTCGGCGGCCCGCCGTCTCGGTGGCCCGGCGGCTCGGCGTCTCGGCGGCCCGGCGTCTCGGCGGCTCGGTGGCTCGGCGGCTCGGTGGCTCGGCGTCTCGGCGGCCCGGCGGCTCGGCGGCCCGGCGGCTCGCTGGCCAGGTGCCTGCGATGAGCTGCTTAGTAGAGTAAGACGGCTAACCGTGGAAGACGGTGCAAAGCAAGTCCTCTCACAGCAGCTACGCTATTTCATTAGCGTGGCGTTTCAGGTGGAGGCGTCCTCATGGGACGTGGACATTCATCTACTCGGTCCATTTACACGGGGACGGCTAAATGACCTCTCATCACGGCGGACCGTCCTGCTTCTGGCCGGGTTCTTACCACCTTTTCTGTATTTAAAACAATTCCTGCACTGAAGGAGGGCTTCTGCTACAGGTGACGGAATTCTGCAGGTAAAGCTACTAAGGAGTTTGCAGATGGTACATCTGGAATATTCTGACACCGGAGCAGCTCCTGGCAGAAACAGAGCCGTGTCTCCTTTTGTTTCCAGACACAGCAGAAAAAGGAAAGTGCTTCTCGTCTGTGAGCTGGAAGCTGAAGCCCCTCCCTCTTCCCGTCGTTCCGTGTGTTCCATACGTTACGATGATGTATTCAAGGCAGAAATGGGAAAAGGACTGCAATGCAATGAAATATTAATCAGCGTCTTCTGCTGCTTTAATAAGGCAAATCATTCGTATTGGCTGCTGTGTTAAGATTCTAATATTTAATTCATAACAAGCGTTGCATTATTCTGCTGCAAGGGGGGGCCGCTCGCCGAGCGTCTTCCTCAGCGCAGTGGCTTTATTACGTCTGGACTTTAAATATGGATTTAAAATCCTTTTCAATAATCACTCTGCCGACACAGAATGGCTGCTGCCGTCAACCTGAAATAGCCCCGCCCACCCTTTGCAGTTTTGTCAGCACAGTCCGACCTTTGGCATCATTTTCTCTTCTTGAGCCCCTGAAGTTCATGTGTGTGCCTGCAGTAACGGAACGATGGCGGCTCACGTTACGGTGGGATCGGCGGCCGTTTTTTGTCTCCGGTGAGACGGCGTAATTGGTGTCAGAGCCCCAGGGATGACGGCCTCTAGCGCCACACGGCCCCCGTCTTCCCTCAGAACCAGGAGGAGCGGCGGGCTTCTGCTGAGCGAGGACTAAGCCGTGGCACAACAATAGCAGATGATGTTTGGGATGACAGGAATTAATATGCGCCTGCTCCCAGGAAGCGGTGATTAATGACGGCGAGCACGGGAACGCCGTGCTTCCTATTGGCTGCTCCTGATGCGGAAGGCTGGCTTCTCTCCTCTCGCTAGAAGGTGGAGGTCATCCAGAGTACATTACTGCTGTTCTCCTCACGCAGGAGGCAGCAGAGGAGCGCGTGCTGGACTCTGGTACCGGTTCAGTGTGAAACGGTTCAGTGTGAGCGGGTTCAGTGTGAACGGGTTCAGTGTGAACGGTTCAGTGTGAACCGGTTCGGTGTTGAACGGGTTCAGTGTGAACCGGTTCAGTGTGAACGGTTCAGTGTGGAACGGTTCAGTGTGAACCGGTTCAGTGTGGAACGGGTTCCGTGTGAAGTTCAGTGTGAACGGGTTCAGTGTTGAACGGGTTCAGTGTGAACCGGTTCAGTGTGGAACGGGTTCAGTGTTGAACGGGTTCAGTGTGAACCGGTTCAGTGTGAACGGTTCAGTGTGAACGGTTCAGTGTGAGCGGTTCAGTGTGAACGGTTCCGTGTGAACCGGTTCAGTGTGAACCGGCGCCTCTGCAGCGCTCGACTCGTTACAGGTTTGTACTTTTAATGCAGCTCATTTGTCGTGACGGACCTAATAACTCCTCTTCCTCTTTGCCTGCATGCACATGCGTCGGCGCCGAACGCGTCTGCATGTGCCGTGTCCTCGGAGGAGACGCATGAATGCGGCTGGTTCCTTACGTTCTCTGATGTGTTCCACCCTCTGAGGTTCTACCGCTCTACGTAATTGAGAATTAAAGTGTTGCATTAAAATGAAATGAATTGCAATGTAAGGGATTTCTGAGGACGTTTGTCTCCCTGCAATGTGGTTAAAATTCAAATGGCAAGTTTTGACAAGGGACATCCTGCTGACGCGGCGCGTTTGCCTCACGCCGGCTCCTCAAATCAGCATTTCCTCTGTCAGGGTGATTGATATGTGTTAAGTGTGCGCTTTTTACTCTGCGAGATGATGTGGGTGCAAGGATGTGAGCTTTAACCAGCCAGCGACTTCCCCTCGTATTGATCTATTTGTGTTGGCGGAGTGGCAGGTGCTGCAGGAACACCGTGTCAGCTTTGATTGTTTGTGTGAGTGATCCGATCTCGTAGCCGTAGCGTGCATCGCTCAGGATCTGGTCCTGCGTTGGTCTAGTAAAGTAGCGAAGGCTTCGACTATGAGCATCGTTTGTAGAGCGACAGGAGGTGTGGGTCCTCTCTGAATGTTCAGGAGTATTATTAACCTGTGTGTGTGTGTGTGTGTGTGTGGCGCTCTGTATGCAGAGCACGGCGGGCCTCTTGCGGGTGCTGAAGGAGAGCGTGGAGCGGCAGAGTTAATTTATTTAATGACTGAGCGTCTTATATCTCCCCAGCCCTGATTAGAATCCATGTTTGATGAGGGGGGCGATAGAGCGGCCGCGCGGCGCCCCGAGGCCCGAGCACGTACGCTCCTAGGCGCCATCCTCCGGGTTTTAAAACACAAAATGAACGAAAGAAGGAGGGATTGGATTTTGCTCTTTCTGTTGTACCGTTTTGTGATGACGGTGCAGCGACAGGACGCAGCTCTGCGGCTGTGTGTGTGTGTGTGTGTGTGTGTGTGTGTGTGTGTGCGCGGCGTGCTCCGTGAGAAAGACAAAGTGGCGTGCAGCTCTATGAACGTGGGAAAGCCAAACAGAGTGCGGTGGTGAAACCATGTCGGAGCCAAAGCCCTGCCCTGTGGATCTGTGGGACGGGGAACAAAGGGTGGGAGCCGTAGTAACTGTGAAGAGGGGGGGTGCTTGAACTAATGGAATACTTCATGACTGAAAGAGAAGAGGGAAACTGCTCTTCCTCAGCGATGCAGCCGCAGCCGCAGCCGCAGCCGCAGCCGCGCAGAGCAGAGATGATTTCTTCAGGCGTCGCTGTCAAGAGTTATTCAAATAACAGCAGCCTCACATTTGAATAACAGCCGACATTTTGAATGAATTAATCAGGCGCGATAGTCTGGGCCGTTCTCATTAGTCTCCGGGTCGTGCTGGGAAGATAGATGCGCCGGTGATGATATACTTGTCTTTAATAGTGATTTATGGAGATTTTGGATTGTACTCGATTTGTCAAAGGGCTGCGAGCAGAAAAATAGGACAGTGCATATTTCATTACGGAATCTGTGATGCCGTGGCGTTGTTTAGATGCTGCTCTTTTACTCGTCTGTTTAATCTCCTTTCATGACGACCGCTCCCATTTTCGTTCTCCTGTGCGATTAAACGAAGGCTGTAAATTAGAACTTTGTCGATCTTTAATTATCACGGTGTAAAAATAGAGTTCCTGTCTTTGAGAGGATTTCATTAACGTGCTCAAAATTCCATCTCAGCTCAGAGAAGGAGATCAGAGCGGCTGGATTTATTAGTCTAAAATAGAAACGTATTATTTCTCTGAGCTATTTTCCGGTTTCCTCGGACTCTTCTGATTATAACCGTATCAGACTTCCTGTTGGGTTGATGCACAGCAGTGTGTGTGTGGCTGGAGAGGTGTAAGTGTAACAAGCACTAACAATGAAATGTCATCAGCTCTATTGGGGTGTTAAATATTAATGAACACATTCAGCTTACCAACACTATATTTATTTTCTGCACACGCACAGTTTTTAATTATCCAAAGTAGAAATGCAATGCGGAGCTGTAGTGTGTGTGTGTGTGTGTGTGTGTGTGTGTGTGAAGCCGCGAGCTGTTGCCATTCCGGTGAGCAGCCCACACAAAATGCACCGACACCCGTGTGACAAAACATTCAAATAAATTGCTGTCAGGCAGCCGGAACAGCAAGTGCAGCGATTTTTATCTGACACGTGGAAGACCAGACATGCAGTCCTGACAAGTAGCGCCGGAGCACCTGCGAGACGGGCGATAAAATCAGCATGCGCCTGATCCTCGGCATAACAATCCCCATCATTACTCCATATTGCGGCTCTTCTTTAAGAGCGCCGCGCGGCGCAGAGATAGCGGCCTGGGTAGTAAACGATCCGAGGTCGCTGCTCGCACTTAAAATTTGCAGTGAAATATTGAATTATGCATATCAACAAGTGGTGAGCTGCTTTGTGTTCATGCAGCGTTGCTTATTACGCCGAGCCAAAGTGGCATGTTTATTTGTTTAGGGCTCACTGTAAACAGTTTATTTATTCCGGGTAGCATCGGTGTTCGTAGGTGTTTTATTTAAACACTCACATTTATGTCGATTGGATGTGGTTTCTGGTTCCATTTAAATAGTTGCCTGTTCCTTGTCGTGTTCAAAAAGCCGAAAATAGATTATTGTAAATTCTTTCAAGTAGAATAGAATTGAAATTGGATCCGACTGATGACGCTGATTGACTCGGGTTTTCCTTTTGAAGCAGCATGGAGGCACAAATGTTCAGTAACCGCCTGCGTTGCTCCGCCTACTTTCATTGAGTCAGAAAAAATCATCCAGTAATTTTTCAATCCAATTGAGAAGCATTAAAAACTGCTTTCCGGAAACTGTGAGCAGAAGGAGTCGCTGCGGGACGCTCCATGCATGCGCTGCTCTGCGGGACGCTCCATGCGTGCGCTGCTCTGCGGGACGCTCCATGCGTGCGCTGCTCTGCGGGACGCTCCATGCGTGCCCTGCTCCGCGGGACGCTCCATGCGTGCGCTGCTCTGCGGGACGCTCCATGCATGCGCTGCTCTGCGGGACGCTCCATGCATGCGCTGCTCTGCGGGACGCTCCATGCGTGCCCTGCTCTGCGGGACGCTCCATGCGTGCGCTGCTCTGCGGGACGCTCCATGCGTGCGCTGCTCTACGGGACGCTCCATGCGTGCGCTGCTCTGCGGGACGCTCCATGCGTGCGCTGCTCTGCGGGACGCTCCATGCGTGCGCTGCTCTGCGGGACGCTCCATGCGTGCGCTGCTCTGCGGGACGCTCCATGCGTGCGCTGCTCTGCGGGACGCTCCATGCGTGCGCTGCTCTGCGGGACGTTCCATGCGTGCGCTGCTCTGCGGGACGCTCCATGCATGCGCTGCTCTGCGGGACGCTCCATGCATGCGCTGCTCTGCGGGACGCTCCATGCATGCGCTGCTCTGCGGGACGCTCCATGCATGCGCTGCTCTGCGGGACGCTCCATGCGTGCGCTGCTCTGCGGGACGCTCCATGCGTGCGCTGCTCTGCGGGACGCTCCATGCGTGCGCTGCTCTGCGGGACGCTCCATGCATGCGCTGCTCTGCGGGACGCTCCATGCGTGCGCTGCTCTGCGGGACGCTCCATGCGTGCGCTGCTCTGCGGGACGCTCCATGCGTGCGCTGCTCTGCGGGACGCTCCATGCGTGCGCTGCTCTGCGGGACGCTCCATGCATGCGCTGCTCTGCGGGACGCTCCATGCGTGCGCTGCTCTGCGGGACGCTCCATGCATGCGCTGCTCTATTGTTAGTTTCTCCCTTATAGGTCACTAATGAGGAATCGGCCCTCATTATGATTTTAAGGATGAGAGAGGAAAGCTTTTAATTAATGATATGTAAATGGTTCTGAATTGATTATGTTAGAATATCAAGAGAGATGGGCAGAAGCTGTGGTGTAATATATTTTAATTAAGAATTAATTAAAAATGATGGCAATTTTATAGAGGCTCACAGAAAATAGAAGAATTTATTCTCTGTCACAAGTAAACCAATCCTTGATTAGATAAAGAGACACATGCTGTAATAATGAAAGAATCGTGTTTATTCGTTACCAGCAAGATTATTAAAACAACAACAACAACTACAACCGACAATGGTTGGCCGACCACAAGCTGGGTTCTTGGGGGTTAATGGCGATTCACCGCATTCCTAATTCCTGCGATCCTCCTGGTCTGTGTTAGGAGGATCAATAAAGCCGCGTTTCCTTTTTGAATCTTGTGTCTACGATTAGATTTGCTACGTGCAACACAATTAGAAGTAAGACATGAATGCGTGTTTTTATCACTTGTGGCAAGCGAGTGTGCCCCCCACCCCCCGAAACATATCAATCTGATTATGAGGTAGAAAGATTTGTGTGAAAAGGCTGAGTTGTGACTTGAAGGGCCCCCTCGTTAACCTCTTTAATTGCTATCTGCTTCCTTTCATTCATTCTTGGGGGAGTGGGGGGCTGCAGAGCTAGCTGCATTAGCGCCGCTATTAAAGGGAGAGAGGTCTTTGTTTTCTGCTAGTGGCATCCATGCTCTGTGCTAAACTCGGCGATCAATGGCAGGAGTCTGCTATCACAGCGCTCGGAGCAGGCGTAGCTCGAGGGGGGGGGGGGGGGGGCTCCCTGGCGGTTCATTTTGATTGGAGCGTAGAGTTTTGTGTTGAAAGGCGAGGGAGAGACAGGCTGTTGGAAGCAAATCCCCCCGGATCAGTTAGAGCTTTGCAACAAAAAACACCTTGATATTCCTGGGAACATTTGCTTAGGGAAGAGAATGAATTTAAATAAATGGGCAACGAGAGAACGGAATGATCTAAAGCGCTTCTGAAGGTTCAGGAAGGGCTCGGAATTTATTTAGCAACCACATTTCAAATCGCTGCAGAACAGGAAAATCAATGCTGGGGTCTTCTTCCACATGAAGAGAAAGCTACATGAGGAGATGTGATTATTGTGGTGGGGGGACGAGCTGCTGGAGGTGCAGGACTGTTGAACGGGTTAGTCCAGGGTTACGACCCCCCCCCCCCAAAAAAAACAAAACAACCACTCTTGTATCCTGATTACAACAGTGACTTTAACTTACAACAAAGAATAACTTTATTACCATTTTTTTAGTCTGCAACAGAAAATATTTGAAGTGCATCAATTTGCCTGAAATATTTTTTTAATCCTTAAACTACAATTTATACAATTAAATAATAAATTAAATTAAATAACATCAATAAATAATAATAAATTAAAATTGATCAGCAACATTAACTCAGGAGCACAACATAAAACACTTTCACCTACAAAACCAAAATGAAAAATAAATAGTGCTAATAATAATACATTTTATTTATTTGGCGCTCTTCTAAAAACTCAGTCGCTTTACATGTGTACATAAGATAAAAAAAAGCAAATCAATACAGACAATAAAAGAGGAACTTAAAAATCTAAAATTCTACATTAAAAGCAATGTTGATTTTCTTTTAGCAAAATGAGGAAGTCAGCTCTTCCCTCGTCTCCCACCGTAGTCACGGTGAAGCCAAGCGCTACGTACGCTACGTACGCTACGTACGCTACGGACGCTACGTACGCTACGTACGCTACGGACGCTGCGTAAGCTACGTACGCTACGGACGCTACGTACGCTACGGACGCTACGTAAGCTACGTACGCTACGTACGCTACGTACGCTACGGACGCTTCGTACGCTACGTACGCTACGTACGCTACGTACGCTACGGACGCTACGTACGCTACGTACGCTACGGACGCTACATAAGCTACGTACGCTACGTACGCTACGGACGCTACGGACGCTACGTGCGCTACGTCAGATTTCCTCGTCTTGGCTTTCGACTGACCTTCCTTTGTTTTATCATCTCCGTCTGTTAAATATTTCTCCACGCCGTCCCTTGAGGGTTTGTTTACAACTGCTCTTCATATCGCCTGCTCCGCACCATAGAGCTAATACTCTCGCGCGCACTCTGACAATCAGGGCGCCACTGCCAACTACTGGAGTGGATGTGCAATTACACTTTAATTTAGTACGGCAAAAAAAGCATGTTCGCACCTCGACCCCCTAGGGGGTCGCGCCCCACTATTTGAGAACCACTGGGTTAGTCGGAGTCCGCCTGTAGCAGCTCGCAGGCTCGGAGGCGTCATGAACACGTACACCCACACAGCAAGCGCACAATGTGCAGAGCCTTCAGAGCAACGCGCATGCATGGCTGCAGGAGCATCTACGTCACGGTCAGGAGCCCGTCCTCCACTAGCTGCGTTTGTGCGTTGTGCATCCGGCGGGGCCTTCGTCTCAACGGTGAGCGGTGTTGACTCGGCCTTCCTGTGGGAACAGGAAGGAGGATGTTTGGGGAGCAGCCGTGGAGATGATGCCAGCGGTGAGCACCAACAGCTCCAGCCAGGACTGAACAGAGGAGGTGTGGAGCAAAGGGGGTCAGGTTTGGTGGGGGGGTCAGCGTCTGAAGTGGCTGATGGGAGCCAGAACACGAAACAATGCTGGGGGGGCGTCTGGTGGGTTCGCTGCACAGAATTACAAGCGAGGGAGCAGGCCTGCTGGGGCAATTACAGCTTAATGGGGTCATTTGGAAGGCAATTGTTGGGGGTTAATGTAGTACGGAGAGACGGGAGGTGGGAGTGGATCTCTGGCTGGAAAGGGAGCAGGCAGACAAGTTGTGCCCTGATGGGGTGGGGGGCGGAGGAGAAGGAGGCAGGGGCTCCCTCCTCTCTGGACAAACACTGGTAGTCATCATCATCATCATCATCATCATCATCATCACTGTACGCTTTACTCACCGACGTGCCAGCCGTGCGCTTTCGTCTTGATATCATGAAGTGGGAACCTGCAAGGTATAAATTAGACAGAAGCAGCTTTGAGGAGGAGAATAAAAGGCTCATTATGCATCGCTGCGTTAGCCACTTCATTACCTTAATAGGGCGGAGTCTCTGCCAGGACCTCCAAGCCGAGCCCCCCTGATCTGTGGAGCTGAACGTTGATCAAAGCCAAACTTATTTAAGGGAGCGGCGCGGCAACAGCATCATCCACACGGCACATTCCTGGAGTTCGCTCCCCCTCTCTGTCCCACCCCTCTTTCTCATGCTGTCCGTCATCTCTGAAGTCTTTGCCCCGCCCCCATTGGCCTCGAGGCTCCCGAAGGCTTTTTCAGCAGGATTCCCATTCGGGCTTGTCCCATTACCAGCGTTCCGAATCGTTTTGAGAAGAGTCGCTTTACTTTACGTGGTAACGGCTTCGTCTGAACCGTCCGGCACGCACCGGATCTCAGGCTGTGTGACGGCAGCCATCGGCTAATCCACACTGCGCTCTCCATCACAGTGCACTGTGGCACGGCGCTGCCGCCGGGGGGGCATGATGCAAGCCCGGCGTCATTTAAGAGTGACAAATGGACGGTGGCAGAGCATCAGAAAGGGGCAGCGAGGGGAGCGGGGTCGCTGACCTTTGGGTCCTCTGGCCTCCGGAGTGCGAGGAAGTGTTTACCGCAGGTCAGCAGCAGCATGCTGGCCCCCCCATGGAGAAACGCCTCGCCGTCAGAATCAACAATCCAATTAATTGGAATGAGCTAAAAGGTCTGTATCTCTTTTAAGGTTTTAAAATACTATTGTGTTAAATCACACAAACAGTCCATGAAGCAAAGCAGCCTGAAGCCCCCCCCCCCCTCCCGTCACCAGGGCGTCCCATCAGAGCCTGCCTCCATCCTGTTGTAAGGTAGGGAAAAAATCAATGCTGCAATATTTTCTCTTTGCCTCCTCCAATCCGTAATTGAAATGGAAAATCAAATGAACGGCGAGCAGATAATTGTTTGATCAATATTCGCTGGCTGCCCTCCGAGGGTCAGTGCAGAATGATCACGAGGGAGTGACGAGGACAAAATGTGAAATTGAACAGCTAGGAGGCAATAAATCAGCCTTGACAACTAAGAGTGACCAGCATGTAGCTGCAGCCCCCCCCCCCCTCGAAATGTGTGCTAAATGGGAATATTCATCTCATTATTGCTGCACTTAATATCGCTATCAAATGTTATTCCAGGAGTCCAGACAGGAAGTCAAGGTCAGCCGTGCTATTATTGTTGTGTGTGCTGCGAGGCTGTGATCGGGGGCGTGGCCTGATGGCCCCCTGCTGCTGATCACCAGGTCGTGCCGTTAAATCAACCCATCCTGGGCTTAAGTCTTGTAAAAGCTGCAGACCAACGCGTTGCCAGAAAAGCACCGCCCTAAATCATGCCACGCCCCTTCCCATCTGGCTCCTCCAGTGGCAAGGCATTGACGCTGGCGCCGCTCTGGGGCCGCTCTGGCGCCGCTCCGGAGCCGCTCTGGCGCCGCTCTGGGGCCGCTCTGGGGCCGCTCTGGCGCCGCTCCGGGGCCGCTCCGGGGCCGCTCTGGCGCCGCTCCGGAGCCGCTCCGGGGCCGCTCTGGAGCCGCTCTGGGGCCGCTCTGGCGCCGCTCCGGGGCCGCTCCGGGGCCGCTCCGGCGCCGCTCTGGAGCCGCTCCGGCGCCGCTCTGGGGCCGCTCTGGAGCGCTACACGCTTCCTGTCGTCTGACTCGCCGATCAAAGGAGCGTCTGAGGTGTTTAATGAAGGACCTCGGCGTTCACGCATGTGTCCGTGCTAGCTTCAAGCTAACATCCTGCTGTAGAATTTAACCCTTTGGAAACAGCATCAATCACACAAGCCCAGACTTTCTGTATTTGACCCACGTTCTGCTAGCGGAGAGCAGATCCAGTGGACAAAGTGATGGACCCCCCCCCTTTGTTGGGATTGCAGCTGTAAGCTCTGCACCATATGCTCCTCCCCTCCTTCGCTGGGATTATGCCACCATTACTGCTGATAAAAGCTGTTTCCTGCCTTGGCTCCAAATCGATGCTCGGGGCGCTCTGAGGCTGGCAGTCCCTCTCCAGAAGAGTTCCTTCCATGCCAGCTGCTCAGGATCCAGGATCCAGGATCCAGCCCCCTTTGTTCAGGATTTCACCCTTTTTGTCTATTTAGCCCCCCCCTCCCTCACACAGGAGGTTTTTCCTGCATTAGCATTTGGTTGGTTTCCAGCGCCCGGACACTGATTCCGGGCGTTGTCCGAGCAATGCTTGTACAGTTGTGTTGGGGGGGGGGGGGGGGGGGGGTTCAGCACCAAAATGCAGTCATGGCATTGACAAGGCTCCCCCCTCACAGCGCTACCAATCAATGGCCTCATCAGTCAATGCAGGTCGAGGCCGACAGCTGGGCTAAGACAACGCCTGGTTCTCATGACCAGTGACCTCAGTGACCCCGGTGACCTCAGTGACCTCAGATGAATAATGTAGAATCATCAGAAGACGGACACCCCGGTGATGAACGACCTTCATGCCTTAGCATCAAAGGCCATGTTTCAGCCCGCAGACCATAATGTCATGGCTCCATGTCCCTCCATGCTGATCAATAGTTCCCGTTCCAGAGGCAGCGCAGCAAACAGCTTCTGTCTGTCTGTCTGCACCTTTGACCCTTTCTGATCACTGATCAGATGGGTTTACCCCCCCCCCCCCCCCCCCAAGTCTTTTTGCTTCATGTTGTGGACTTGGCTTTACTTTGTGTCATCAAACATGGAATCACCACGCTAACTGCTTTAGCATGCTAACTTCATGAAACGTTGGCTTACTTTGTCGTGGAGAGAGTGAAGTTAGCATGAATTTGGGAAGCATTCTGGTCTGACAGCGTCCCGGCTCTGAGCTCGTGTTGTTCATGTTTAACCAGCAGGGGGCTGGGATCAGACCCAGCAGTATGCCGGGGCTGGGGCTGGTTCTGGTACCAGGCCTCTAGGGTGTTGTG
>NC_090900.1:16467185-16473289 GCF_040956055.1 Brachionichthys hirsutus | reverse complement strand
TGCTTGACTCATACATGTTCCCACCATACTGTGTGTGTCACATGACCTTTTACCTTTTGGCTTTCGTTTCCTCTTATTTTCTGTTTCTTTTAGAGATAATGGCGTCTTTAGTTTAATGACTGACCCCCCCCTGTGATCGCTGTGTGCTTCCTTCAGCACCTCGAGCGTTGCCCCCGGCAACAGGAGAAGATGCAGGCTTGTTTTAAGCTGTGAACAAACCAGCGGCTTAGCGCTGATGATGTCACCTTGGGACAGTGTGACGCTGCCCCCCCCCCCTGCATGGACACGCGTCTCCATCATTTTTGCTGTGAAGTTGGCGGGGGTTGGCTGCAAAGAAATGGCCTCAGACCCCCCCTCACTTTAAAACGGACCGCTGCCATTCCCATGCAGGAATCAGAGGGCTCCTAAAGACCCGCATCAGAGTTCTGATTGGCTGATTCTTAGTGCTTTGGCTCATTTTAAGGAAGTAACTGAGTCGGGGGCCGGACAGGCAGCCGGGTGCAGCCCGAGTGAGTGATCCGTCCGCTCGCCGACTCATTTTTCACCAACACGGGCTTTGTTGATTGCACAAGCAGTTCATTAAGTAAAAACCGTCCGTCGTTAAGGGTCTGCCAATATCGCTGCGCGGCCACGCTCAATTCATCACTGCAGCAGGCGATGCTCCGCCTCCTGGAGCTCCGCCTCCTGGAGCACAGCCTGTTCCATCCCTGCGGCCTCGTTTTAATGCAAAGTGTGAGATATAAACATCATCAATACAGTTTGCATACGCCGTCCTGGACGGTCCGGGTTCGATCCAGATTCCAGTTCTTGTCTTTGTATTGCTTCCATTTTTCTTCTGAGTGACGCTCTTCAATATTTTAGGTCAAAGTGAATTTAGAGAAGCTCAGATTTGTATTCAATATTAATGTGGCCTGTATAATTGATGCTATCACAGCTAGCGGCGCCCCCTATGAGCGGCATGTGTTCCAGGATTAGGGATTATAACCTCAGCTACAGGGCATCACGATAAACCAGGACCTGAAATAAGGAGGATTTGAATCATTAACACGGCCCCCGGCCTCCTCGCCGGGCAGCGCGGGGGCAACGCTAGCAAGCGGCTTGCGTGGTCATTATAGCGTCTCCGCCTCTGCGGCTGCTGATGTCAGGTGATTCGATCTCCCGCACGCTGGAGTCTATTGAACGCATGGCCTGCCACGAGATAAAAGGGAATTAGTTCTGCAGATTGGGTTTAACTGAAAGCGTTTGTTCAATATTTAGCCCAACGCTGGAACGCCGGCGTGCAGCGACACGAGCCGCAGCACGGAGTCAGATCCATCATCAGGACGAACGCAGGCGGCGTTTCAACGTCGATATCACACTGCTGGCACAGCTTCCTGTCCAAACACAGCGCCCTTGTTTGGGCTTCCTGGGGTTGTGTCCGAGCTGTCGGAAGCAGCGAGTATATCGCGTCGTCTTCGGCGCCACGATGATGGCCGGGGCTTTCATTGCTTCCAATTAAACCGTGCTTGTTAGTTTAACCTGCAGGTACAGCCATCAAACATTCCTGCCAGCAGGGGGCCGCGCCTGAATGCTCATTCATTTTAATCGCCTGGATATTAAAGATTTAGAGCGCGGTGGCGTGTGGGAGAGGACGCAGCATCGGCGGGCGGCTGGGGGTATTAAAATGTAAGCACATGGGGGGAAATTAAATAAGGCATCATTAGGGGCAGCTGCTCTTTGGCTGGTCCAGCCGGGGGCTGCAGGGCCTGAGAGGGGGGGGGGGCAGCTCAGCGACAAGACACTCTAATTTATAGAACCATTAAAAACAAGCAGCGTCTCATTATTATTCCACCTTATTGCAGAGCCAGCGTTCATACATTAGCCCCGCCCCTCGCAGGTCCCCCAATCAGCTTCCACGTCACACACCAGTAAACCAACGGGGACAAACTGGTCTGTACTGGTCCCAGGTCTGCAGGCCGACAATCCCCCAGCCCAGGCCCATGAGCGGGGCACGCACGCACACACACACACACACACACACACACACACACACAAGCACACACGCACGCACACACGCACGCACACACACACACACACACACACACACACACAAGCACACACACACGCACACACACACGCACACACACACGCACACACGCACACACACACGCACACACACGCACGCACAAGCACACACACACGCACAAGCACACACACACACACACACACACACGCACAAGCACACACACACGCACACACACACACACGCACAAGCACACACACACGCACACACACACACGCACAAGCACACACACACGCACACACACACACGCACAAGCACACACACACGCACACACACACACACACGCACAAGCACACACACACGCACACACACACACGCACGCACACACACACGCACAAGCACACACACACGCACACACACACACGCACGCACACACGCACGCACACACACACGCACACACGCACGCACACACGCACACACGCACACACGCACACACGCACAAGCACACACACACGCACACACACACACACGCACAAGCACACACACACGCACACACAGGTGGATGAACACAGTTTAAATATAATCAAACAAGCACCTTGAGATCTTTAAAGCTGGACGGCTCCGTCTGTGAGGTCACCGTTTCAGCACCGCCCTTCGGCGACGTCACCGTTTCAGCACCGCCCTTCGGTGAGGTCACCGTTTCAGCACCGCCCTTCGGTGAGGTCACCGTTTCAGCACCGCCCTTCGGTGACATCACCGTTTCAGCACCGCCCTTCGGCGACGTCACCGTTTCAGCACCGCCCTTCGGCGACGTCACCGTTTCAGCACCGCCCTTCGGTGACGTCACCGTTTCAGCACCGCCCTTCGGTGACATCAGACAAGCCAGGGAAACGTTTCCAGTCTCCATCTTCAGCCAGATGTTTCATACCATCTTCAGCCAGATGTTTCATAATTATTGATTTGACCTTTCTCAGGAGGAGATTTGATTGTGAATCAGAATGTGAAGCGTATTGATTATTTGTTTCTGTCGCCCGGCTGACCTGGAGTCAGCGAGGCTTTAAGGGTCACCTATCAGCCGTGTGCCTCACGCCGATAGGTGAGTGTGTGAGTGTCGCCAGCACACACGCTGCATCCTGGTTATGGCTTCATTAGCCGCTGTACCCGGCTGGCAGGACTCTGGGGGCGGGGCTTGATGGACCCAAACACGACATCTCGCTCGGTGCTGTGGCTGCCGGACGTCTGACTCCTCTGCTCCTCCCCCTTCTGCTCTCCCCACGCAGGTATCCAACTGGTTCGGCAACAAAAGGATCCGGTACAAGAAAAATATCGGCAAGTTTCAGGAAGAAGCCAACCTGTACGCGGCCAAGACTGCGGTAAACGCCGCGCACGCCGTAGCCGCCGCCGTGCAGAACAGCCAGGCCAATTCCCCGACCACACCCAACTCCGGTAGGCACCCCCGCAAAGAGACAAACACCGAGCCTCCTCCTCATGCACGACTCACAGGCAGGAGTGACAGGCTCCGCCCTCAGCGGGGGCGGCAGCGCCTCCTGTCTGAGACGGCGACGCCGTGCAGACTCATAAAGGGAGCGAGCGCTCCTGACTCGTGAACCGACAACATTTGTATTTTTGGCAAACTAAGAAACTCCAGAAAGCTGCCGTGGGGTTTGTTTCCCTTGACTTCCTGTCAGCTTCCTGTCAGCTTCCTGTCAGCTTCCTGTCAGCTGTAACGGAATGTAGTCGCACTGAGAGGAAGCGCTGCTCGCTAAACAACGCTGCCGGCGTCGTACCCGTGGACGGGGGGGGGGCTCATGACGTGAGGGGGGGCTCATGGCGTGAGGGGGGGCTCATGACGTGAGGGGGGGCTCATGACGTGGGGGGGGGGGCTCATGACGTGGGGGGGGGGCTCATGACGTGAGGGGGGGGCTCATGACGTGGGGGGCTCATGGCGTGAGGGGGGGCTCATGACGTGAGGGGGGGCTCATGACGTGGGGGGGGGCTCATGACGTGAGGGGGGGCTCATGACGTGGGGAAGGGGGGCTCATGACGTGGGGGGGCTCATGACGTGAGGGGGGGCTCATGCCGTGGGGGGGGCTCATGACGTGGGGGGGCTCATGACGTGAGGGGGGGCTCATGACATGAGGGGGGGGCTCATGCCGTGGGGGGGGCTCATGACGTGAGGGGGGGCTCATGCCGTGGGGGGGGCTCATGACGTGGGGGGGCTCATGACGTGAGGGGGGGCTCATGACATGAGGGGGGGCTCATGACGTGGGGAAGGGGGGCTCATGACGTGGGGGGGCTCATGACGTGAGGGGGGGCTCATGCCGTGGGGGGGGCTCATGACGTGGGGGGGCTCATGACGTGAGGGGGGGCTCATGACATGAGGGGGGGGCTCATGCCGTGAGGGGGGGCTCATGCCGTGGGGGGGGCTCATGCCGTGGGGGGGGGCTCATGACGTGAGGGGGGGGCTCATGACATGAGGGGGGGGCTCATGCCGTGGGGGGGGCTCATGCCGTGGGGGGGGGCTCATGACGTGAGGGGGGGGCTCATGACATGAGGGGGGGGCTCATGCCGTGGGGGGGGCTCATGACGTGAGGGGGGGCTCATGCCGTGGGGGGGGCTCATGACGTGAGGGGGGGCTCATGCCGTGGGGGGGCTCATGGCGGTCCCTTCTCTTGCCCCCAGGCTTCCAGATGAAGGACGAGGAGTTCCAGCTGGACTCTGCAGAGAGTAAAAACACTCTTTTAACCAACATGTTTTCCGGTACTGCTCTTTTCCTAAGCTCCTTGTTGTCCGTGTCGTTTTCCGTGTGCCGCCCCCTCCCAAGCGTTAGATTGGGGGGGGGCCATGTGGAACCATTGGGACCAAACCGCACATAGAACCGGTCCCTCGTCATTTCATGTGTGTCCACCGCATCCTCACACGCTCCTCTTCGGTTTGCTCCTGCTCCTCCCCCCTCCCCCTGTCGGTGCCTGCTTTATGGGAGTGTGTGCGTGTGCGTGTGCGTGTGCGTGTGCGTGTGCGTGTGCGTGTGTCCTTCTCATGTACTCGGCTGCTTACATCCCCCCTTTCCAGGTTCTTCTTTAACCTCCCAAACTCGGGGGACATGTTCTTGAGTCTGAATGGGGATTCGAACCAAGGGGCACAAGTCGGAGCCAATGTAGAGTCCCGGGTAGGATCCAGGTCGGGGTCGGTTCCTGACCCGGTGCAGACCTGTCCTCTTCTTGTCTGAGTACTGAGCCATCCGCAGCGCACACAGCAGATTAACCCCCGATTGACCGACGCCTTTACTGACTATACCGCTGCCATTCCGATCCAAACAGTTCCAAACAGCTGGGGGGTTGAGGAATGCCGTTGGCTTTGACTTGTCCTCTTGGGTTGTACGGGGGGGGGGGGTCCCTTCTCCTCTACTCTCTTGCTGTGTTCCTGTCTCATCCTGTCGTTGATGTCCCCCATGCTAGTCTTAGCACAGCGACCGCTATGCTCCCCGATGCCGAAGCTAAACGAAAGCAGCCAGTAGCTTAGCGCATGCTAGTCAGGCTGCCTTTAGCATCTGTTGCTTCAGTGAGCATGCTCAGCTAGCGTCGCTGCTCGGAGCCCATCTGACCAGATTATCCACCTTGTCTGCCCCCCCCCCCCCCCCCCAGGTGGATACCCTGCGCCATGCTATCAGTCAGACGGCAGGATACAATGATGCTCTTGGACGAATCACCATGAACAGTCAACACGGCCTGAATGTAAGTGGACGAGGCAGGGGCAGGGGCGTGGCCACACGGCGCCGCTTTTACTCTGATTACTGTGTTTACATTTTGTTGCCGTTATTTTATCCAATGCAACTTGAAATAAAAGGAAAATTGAACAGATAAATAAATTATCCCTCCAAAAGAAAACAAAAAAATACACCTTCAAAACCCAAACATTGAATTCATGCTTCAGATCCTCCTGGGGGGGCCTCTAACGCAGGGGCGTGGTCTCAGCCCCATCCGTCATCAGTCTGTCCACAGGACACGGACATATCAGTGATTATAGGTCACATGTCGACGCTTCCTGATCAATCGAGGGCTTGAAGTATGAATGCATTATAATTCATAATGAATAAAGCATG
>NC_090900.1:16452185-16464685 GCF_040956055.1 Brachionichthys hirsutus | reverse complement strand
TTGTTTGCTTTGAATAATAAACAAACTATTTTTAGCACCTTTCATAAATAGTTTTTCCGGTCTGTTGTGGGACCGGATCATTGGTTCCCGACTCCACACGGAGATCGACGCCCATTCATGCTCATTTCCTTCTTCCTCCTCGTCTTCCTCCTTCCTCTGGTCTTCAGCTGGACAGGAAGAGAGAGATCCAGGTTTTCCCGGGAGACGCGTTTATCCAGTCGACCGGAGCGGATCTTCATCCAGCACCTCCTCTGGAGTCACGTCTTCATCCTCATCCTCATCATCCTTTTCATGGCATGAATCAAAAAAACCTTTTCACCGCTTTAGTCAACATGCTGGCGGTCGCCATGACGATGCTGCCGAGGAATCCTTTCCAGTGTTTAGAGTTCCTTTTACAAATCAAACATTTTCCTGAGATGATTTGATTTTAAGAAAGCTCTCAGTGAAACCTTTTAAAATAAAGAAGTTAGATTTCCTGAGGTTCTGCTCGTTGGAGGTTTTTCTCCGGTTCGTTAAAGACGACATTCCCTAAGTAAAATTCACCGTGAAGAGCATGCGCCATTAAATATGGAAATGCAGTTATATTAGCAATATGCACAAAGCTAGTGCCAATTAAATTAGGGAAAGATATCATTTATATTATTAGAGGAGAGCTCATATTGAATGAAATGATTTACAGCTCATTGGCTTCCTGCTCCGACTGAGTCCCGAGCGGCCTTTGAGCCACCGGCGAGTTCAGGAACATCCGACCCCGCCTCTCCCGCCATCTTTAGGCCACTTTCATCTCCACCCATTCAGACGTTTTCCCACCGAAGGATTTCTTTACTCGGTAAAGCTTGTGGCGGGAGACAGGCGTTTGCTTTACCTGTGAGTGTCAGGAAGCGGAGCTGCTCAGTGATAATACCTAAAGCGCACGCACGCACACACACTGTGATCACAAGTGAAGAAACAAAACCAGGTTTGATCAGGACACAAATCTGAATTCTTTAATTGGCTAAATCTTCATTATTATTATTATTATTATTATTAATGCTGTTAGCTTCTGAAAGCTGTTAGCAGTTAGCAGCAGTGATCTGGATCATTACAGACCCACAATGCATTGTTCCTGATGCTAGGTGTCCCTCAGGGAAAGAAGAGGAAAGCTCCTGAGCAGGTGAGATCCATTACAACTTTGATTAGAAAGGAAAGGCGTGCCACGAGGAGACGGGGGCAGCAACCTAACGAACAAAGCTGGACCCCAGCCTAAATGTTGGTGCTGATCCGGATCCGGGTCTGGATCCAGGCTGTATTTGTACGTTCTGCTTTATGAAAACATTTTGATCAAACAAGATGAAGCTCCTCCCCTCACATTTTTACTGTTCTTTTTAAGATGCACTAAAATAAAGTTTCTTTATTTGAAGCTAACATTTGGACCGTTTTTGGCAACGTAGTAAATACTCAACAGTAAATAAACAACAAACACTGAGGGATAAACAATCCCATCTGTTTATTGATCTTAATTTAAGATGACTTCAGACACAATGGGCTCATTGTTCTTTGCGTCCAGGTATTAGTCGGACCCGTAAACGAACCTGACGAGCAGATCCAGGCCACCTGGTTCAGCTCGCTTCCCTCTGCCTCCGCCCCTCTCTTCCGTGTGCGTGTTGCTGTGTGTGTGGTGGGCGTGGCTACACACCTGGCTGAACTCCACACCTAATCTCAATCCACTATCAAACGCATAAGAACCCGCCTCTCCTCCTGCTCGGTTTGCCCAGTTCAACCTGAGCCGGTCCTGGTTCACCAGGCCACCTAGTTCACCTCACGTCGACTCACCTGTAGGTCTGATCACCTGTCTGAGTCTGCTTGGGTTTGGGTCTGAAGGCTAACTCTGTTAGCAGGCAGACGTCAGATCTGTTTAGAGACCAAAGTCCTGTGACAAAGTGATCCAGAGATCTATTCATTCCTCACCTGGTGTTGCCGCACCTGTCAGTCCTACCTGGAAAGGTGTTTTAGAGGGGAACCATCCACTGACTGAAAGTACCGTCAGACTCGGGCGTTCTCCATGATTCAGGCTGGAACACCATCGCTATGATGTTTACTCAATAAACACCAAAATATGACAATTTGGAGTTTTATTTTATTTTAAATTGTGCCATGTCCAACAAAATGAAAGAAGGTAAAAAAAAACCAGCAAAAGGCAGAGCCGATAAAAAAGAAACTGGAAACTTGGTCTTCCGTCCAGCCATTCCTGGGGGGTCTGAGACTTCCCTGGAGGAGATACCGTCCCCTCGACATTCAAACAGCTGCAGGAGAGAGGATAAAATTAAAATAAAAGTCAGTCGGTTAAAATGATCAGCTGACTAAAATATTTGTTTGAATTCCCTTTGAAATCACAACTAAATGATATTTATTCATAACCACTGCACTAAATCAGGAAAACATGATTGGGACTCACCTTTTAGTTACATGCAGGGTAGCAGGGCGTGGCCAGACCGGTCGACGGCAGAGACGGCACCTGTGTCACGTCTTCTGTCCAAGCCTGAGGAGCCGCTGCTTCCTGCTACCGCTGGTCCAGCTTCAGCTGCGAGGGTGCCAGGGGTCGGGGAGTCGATCCACCGATCGGGGGTCGGGGAGTCGATCCACCGATCGGGGGTCGGGGAGTCGATCCACCGATCGGGGGTCGGGGTGTCGATCCACCGATCGGGGGTCGGGGTGTCGATCCACCGATCGGGGGTCGGGGTGTCGAGCCATCGGGGTATCGATCCACCGATCAGGGGTCGGGGTGTCGATCCACCGATCGGGGGTTTGAGCCGCTGTCCTTCTGGTTGGCTCCTATGCTTCGTTGGAGTAGGGAAACGCCCACATCTTCAAAGACATCAAATGTGATGCTGAAGCTCCCCAGGGACCGGTGAAGATCAGACAAATGTGTTTACCTGGGTGCTCTAGTGTTAAACAAGCAGAACAAGAAGGGACATATTGGACCTGTGTGTTCTGGATCAGTTCAAACACCAGGACCCCACCAGCGGTACCGTCTGGATCCGGTCTCTGCAGGGATCCTGTCCTTACCGCTGTCAGACGGTTAGCATCCCGTCTGGCGCTCCCGTTGACGACACCATGGCGTTGGTCCCCCAGGATCAAACTGCAGCTGCCAGCCAACGCCATCTCTGGACCCGGTCCAAGGACGTCAGTACCGGTTAATAATTAAAATGGCAAATATCAAAAATAAAATGGAATGAAAACGCTAACGATGTGAGGGTCCAGCACGACCGATTAAACAGAATGAGGCACACCAATTCCACGTCCCTAATCAATTAGCCCCGCCCCGCCGCACAATTTAAGTCCCGCCCCGCCGACATTGCTTTGCAAGAGTATGATTAATACTTTGTAGTTCCTGTGCTCTTGTTAGGGTTAGGGTTAGGGTTCGAGGTTATGTCATCGCCGGCGTTTGTCCGTCCGTCTGTCTGTTAGCAAGATAACAGAAAGAGCTGTGGACGGTTTCAGGAAATGTTGGGAATGTTACCAGTAACAAAATATTAAATTTGGATTCTGGATCAGTTTGAAATGTTTTGGAACATCGCCGTCAATGGAGCAAAATTTGTTCCTCAGTATCTCGGTTGATTATTGGGCGATGTTTATAGAGGGGGGGGGGGGTCTCTATCTCACCAACGAATATCATCTGGCTCTGATCCAGAATGAGGTCGGTAAAAAAATATTACATTTTAACATTAAAACCATTTATGGATTCAAAAATTAACTCTGGTGCTACGTGCTAAATAGCTTGGTGCTATGTGCTAAATAGCCTGGTGCTCCATGCTAAATAGCCTGGTGCTACGTGCTAAACAGCCTGGTGCTATGTGCTAAATAGCTTGGTGCTACGTGCTAAATTGCCTGGTGCTACGTGCTAAATAGCTTGGTGCTACGTGCTAAATAGCCTGGTGCTCCATGCTAAATAGCCTGGTGCTACGTGCTAAATAGCTTGGTGCTACGTGCTAAATAGCCTGGTGCTCCATGCTAAATAGCCTGGTGCTACGTGCTAAATAACCTGGTGCTACGTGCTAAATAGCTTGGTGCTCCGTGCTAAACAGCCTGGTGCGCCATGCTAAATAGCTTGGTGCTACGTGCTAAATAGCCTGGTGCTACGTGCTAAACAGCTTGGTGCTACGTGCTAAACAGCCTGGTGCTACGTGTTAAGCCTGGTGCTACGTGTTAAGCCTGGTGCTACGTGCTAAGCCTGGTGCTACGTGCTAAACAGCCTGGTGCTATTCAGCGATTAGCTTCTGTCTGTCGGCTTGTTCTCGGTCCCTCGCCGCTGCATTTATATTTCATGTCTGTTGTTCGCCGCTGGATTAGCAGCTGCTGCTTGTTTTTCCCGTCTGCAGACGATGCTCGTTTCCTCGGCTTCGTAACGGTCGCATGTTTTCTTCTTGCATCTCGATGGACGCCGAGCTGCAGACTCCTGGCAGGCGCCGGATTATTCCTGCATTATTTAGCTCTGCTCAAATAAACACGCCTCCTCTTCCTCCCGACACGCTGCCGTCTCGTGTTCGTAGCCAATTACGATTCCCGCTGACGAGCAGGAACCCCGTGCCCCCCGTCCCCGCCGCCGCCGCCCACTTAGTGTCAGATATTCGCTCCTGCAGCTCCTCATTTGCTCCCCGTCTCCTCCTCTTATGACCTTTTTGCATTCACCTTGCCTCGTTTCACCTCCTCGCTCCCGCCGCCGCTCGGTTTTGGTATAATAACTTGACACGTCACGTTGCATTAGTCGTCGTCCCGACAACAAGGCTGTGTGACCTCCGGTGTCAGAGAGCATCCTCCATACTCGCTGGGAGGAGCTAATCATCAGGACAGCTTTGGGCGGAGCCACCCGACGCCAGGCGCCATCGAGCCGTTTCCTCAAAGGTCCTCTGAGTCATGTGACGCGCGTCTTCAGTGGACGATGAAGACAAGATGTCATTGTGCTGTGTTTATCTATGGAGGAGGCGGGTCTTTAGGAGACCAGTGAGGTCACTGGTATGATGTCATACTTTGCCGCCGTCTGCGTCACCCCCGATGACCTTCCAGATATCGAGCGTCCGCTAACAGGAAGAGAAACTGATGAAGGGTTTTATTTGAGCTGGTTTGAGCATCGTCAAACGTCTGTGATGTCATCTTCCACCATTAGCTCCGCCTTTAAATGTTTCAGGGCGCCACCAGCTGCATAATTTATTCCGCTGCTGAAGCGAAGCTCTATCGCTCTTCCCCATGGCAGCGGGAGAAAATGTGTTTATCTTGTTTGCCTCCCTGGCTCGGGGCCCCCGGGGGCCCGCGTGGCCCCGTCTGCTTCCTGGTGTCTGGGAGTCCGGGTCCACGAGGCGCCGGGATCATTTCCCCTCTGTAGTCGTTGTCGCTAGCGCGGAGCAGGCTAATTCATCTTGCTAATGGCAGCTGGGTCAGCTGAGCTCCTCCTCCTGGAGGCGGCGGCGCGCCGCTGAAATAAAAACAGAAACATTCGGTTCGCAGGATAATCCGGAAGCTTTTAAGCGTCTGGATTAAAGCTCCGGATCGATGAAGGATTCCAAAGTCGGAGCGCCGGACACGGAACGAATGATTCCAGGCCGGAGGAACGTTCAGGGTCTAATCAAGTCCTCCCTCTGGCTCCACACAGGTAACCGGATCCTCCCACCGACATTCTCGGTTAAAGGCCCGTTACTGTGTGGACGGAACCATCAGCCTCTTCCTCTTCCTCCTCCTCCTCTTCCTCGCCGTCAAAGTGAAAACTGAGACATTTAATAAATGAGCAAAGACACAAAATCGAAGAAATGATTGTCGTAGGAGGAGCCGAGCAATAATCAGGACCTCGGTCCCGGGTCCAGCCGACCGCAGGACTTCATCACATCAGCGCCGGTCCGACGCAAATCAAGTCCCGGTCCTGCCAGACCACAGAACCGTGGCGAGGCAGCCTCCATCTGAACGGCTGTCACAGCCACTTGATGTCAAGGGGGGGGGGGCTGCTCCGCTTCATGGACCGCCTCCCCTTATCGTCACGGGGGAACCGCTGCAGGACTACGGTCGGACCCAAGCGGAGGACGCCATCTTGTCTTCAACCCTTTTTCACATCAGGATTTAACTGATGGTGAAGCTCGTTTCCTCTTCCTCTTCCTCTTCCTCCTCCTTCTTCCTCTTCCTTCTGTTGTTTTTACTCTTGTCTGAGTTGTCTGAGTCGGCATACGCCACACAAAGTAGAAGAAGAAGTCAAGTAGCGATGCGTCGACATGACATCAGCGCGGCGGCCATGTTTCCAAAGCGCTGACGCTGAGACGGAGCTAACGCAGCTAGCATGTCCACGCGGCGCCAGGAACCACAACGCAGCGTCTCACTGCTAACCAACCGAAGACGCGTTTAGAGGCGCCGGTGAGAAATGTGTGAGGCGGGAGAGGCGGGAAGGAAACAGGCGGCGAGGAAATCTCCGCAGGAGTGGAAATTAAGTGGGACGTAAGTCACAGGTAGCGCTAGTTTAATAAAGCAATCACGCTTTAGGAGCGACGCCCGGACGGCGAGATGAGCCGATGGTGATTCCACGCGGCGCCTGAACGCAGCAGCATCAGATTTACAAATGGAAAATCATTAATAATTCTAACCAGGATGTGATAAATCTGGAATCGCTCCCGACCAACCAGGACACGCGTCCATAAATCAAAGAGATTACTTGGACATTTTTTAAAATCTGATGTCAATGTGTCGGCTTCCTAATGGTTCCTGTAGATCCCGCCCTGATGGATCATTAATCTGAGGTCCGTTTGAAGTGTGTCGCCGGGCCAATGTGCTGCTGCGTCAATACGGCGAGGGAGGGATGGAGCGCCGGGGCGAGGCGGGGTTCCGTTTAGATCAGCAGCTGGATGAATATTCCACCAATAATAATGAAACCAGAGCAGAACCGGCCAGAGGCCCGTCTCTGCCGTGGGCCCAGGAGGAGGTTCATCAGCAGCGGACTCGCCCGTCCGGCGTCTCGGTTTAGTGGAGGAGGAAGACGTGGCCCTCGCGGCTCGCCGTAGATTCTGGGGAACGAGTAGAACAAGGAGCGAAGGTTCTGCTTCTTGGCGGCGCCGGGATGAAGCCGGTGTCAGACAACACAGCTGCGCTTTTCATGTTCAAATGTTTCTCACACGCTTCAGTGGAGGGGGCGGAGTTTAAACGCCACAGAACAAAACTCACTTTTTGACATGGCATCAAAGGCGAAGGCAGCCTTTGTGTTTGAAGTGCGGCCCGTTTGAAGTGTTCTGAAGACGGAGGCGCGGCGCCGCGACTTCATTGTTGCTTCGCTCTCGGATGATTATCGGCTGCTATCGGCGTGAAGCTCTGGAACGACTGTCAGCCTGACACGGGAATAATGATCTCCTTCTTCACCTGCCGACGTCGAACCGCTCCGGCGCCACGCACCTCCACGCCGGCACCGTTCAGCGCGGCTGTCACGCCCTTCACGCCAAAGTTTTCAGAAGTATTCCTGGAAATGACTGAAGCACAAGACAAACGAGTCGAAGCAGCGTCGGCACGCTTCCGTTATCAATCAGCCAATCAATCGCTCTGCTAATCTTAGCCGCTCTGCTAATGGTAGCCGCAGTGCTATAGACGGGCACATTGCTAACGCCGCTGCTAGCTTCTGCCTCTCTTTTTGTATTTATAATTGATATCTAAACAGTCAATGATTTATTTACATTAAACTAGTTCCATAACGATTTATAACGATCAATTAGAAATAGTCTGAAGCTATCGCTGACAAAGGACACACATGATGTCCTCCTCTCTGACCCCCCAGTGTAAACCAGTGCTGGGTCTGACTGCTGTAATGGTTACATTATCCCAGTAAAGCGGACCAGTTAGCGTCGACCCGGGTGGAGACTTAGTCGGGGTTCTAAGACCCCCTCCAATAACCTTACGGTTCCGGCCGGCGGTCCGTAGTCCGTCCTGTAAAATCTTTCAGGAAGGGTCATTAAGGATATTTCATTATCTCCATATTGCCAAGGTCAGGTTGTCCATAGATCCGCTTTACGGCTGCTGGGGGAATATGCAGCGCCGGTAGTATAATAGACCAGAAAATGTCCACACCAGGAATGATGGGAAATCAATATCAGGCCCGGCTCATCAATACTAACCCCATTTTCACAAGCAGGAAGAAGGTACTGTGGAAAAAAGGCTGTGGGAAGGAGATTGGATCAGAGGTGGAAACTAAGGCTAAAATAAAACAAACGTTTTATGGTGAATAAAACGTTTGTTTTGTTGGGTTCTGTCATACGTGTTCTGTAGCCGATCCGGACTGTGACGTCGTTGGTCCGTCTGTGAGTGACACGAGCCCGGACCCGGTTCCTCAGAGGAACGCTGAGACTTCCGCCGTATTGGAACGCAGGACACCCCCGAACCAAGTAACGCTGACAGCAGAGTAGCGACTCGTTCAGATGATCAATACTTTCAGTTCGATGATCCAACATCAGGTTCTAACATGACTGTCGGCTAAAACAGTTTAGAATCCGTGACATCATGGTTCCTGTTGGGCTGTTTGTCAGCGTCTCAGTCGCCGCTAGCTAAAAGCATTAGCCAACCATTAGCCAGCCGCTGACTCCAGTGTGCTAAAGGTGCGCTAAAATAGCATGTAGGATTAGCCGATATTACGATAGTGAGTACCACAAAGCCTCTCTTCAGTGGATGAGCTAACGAGACACTGCAGGAGCACGATGCTAACCTATAGCATCATAATGCTAGCCTCTACTGTTAGCTATATCTAGCTAGCTAGCGTTCTTTCCATTTTAAGAATCTTAATGTCATAATAATGCGTTGCTTTTAAAGAGAGCTTTTCTGGATGGTGAAGCTGCTATTGTAGCCACAGCTGCCCTGGGGTAGATACAGACGCCCTGGGGTAGATACAGACGCCCTGGGGTAGATACAGCTGCCCTGGGGTAGATACAGCTGCCCTGGGGTAGATACAGACGCCCTGGGGTAGATACAGCTGCCCTGGGGTGGATACAGACGCCCTGGGGTAGATACAGATGCCCTGGGGTAGATACAGCTGCCCTGGGGTAGATACAGCTGCCCTGGGGTAGATACAGACGCCCTGGGGTAGATACAGCTGCCCTGGGGTAGATACAGCTGCCCTGGGGTAGATACAGACGCCCTGGGGTAGATACAGCTGCCCTGGGGTAGATACAGCTGCCCTGGGGTAGATACAGACGCCCTGGGGTAGATACAGCTGCCCTGGGGTAGATACAGACGCCCTGGGGTAGATACAGACGCCCTGAGGCAGACTGACAGAAGCACCACCGACTCACTACGTTCAATGTGGGTGAAGTGTCTTGCTCAAAGACACAACGACAGAGAACACAGCAGTGAGCCGGGAATCGAACCGCCAACCTCTCGATCGCAGGACGACCCGCTCAACGACCTGCGCCACCGCCGCCCCACAATCATCACAATGTGATGCACACACACACACACACACACACACACACACACACACCTGCCGTGTGTGTGTGTGTGTGTGTGTGTGTGTGTGTGTGTGTGTGTACAGTGGCTTGTCGGTCTGTGTTAAATTAACGTTCCGGTCCGATGAGGAATTCTGGGAGCGCTTTGGTCCAGAAGAGGAAACCGCCTGCGGTTGTTTTAGCAGCCGGCCGTTGCCGTGGGCGTGGCTTGTTTATGCCGCGCAGCTTCCAACCAATGAGCATCAGAGCTAGAAACAGGCTGCTGAAGCGGCTGCTAGCATCACAGCATCCCAGCTCCTTTACATGAGGCTAGCCGCTGCTAGCCGCTGCTAGCCACTGCTGCTGCCTTTGTGTGAGCGTCATGCTGCCTGCTGCATGCTAACGGCGTATTGACCATGGTGTAATGAGACCTGGGGGGCGGGGCAGCGATGATGTATGAGGGTGCGAGCCGGCCTCTGCTGCACTGATGACCTCATTTCAATATTCGGGACTCGGGGACGTGTTGACAGTTTTCACATTTAAGTGCTTTGCGCTAGCCTCTGGCTCGCTGTACCTGCCTCGCCCCGGTCTGCAGACACGCCGCGCTCACACGGCACCCTCACACGCAGTGAGGTGCACGCCATGATAGCGCCAGGCAGCGAGCACGGAGAGAGGGAGGGCTCGACTCACCTTCATGCAGGCCGGACTCCAAAGCGGCGCCGGCTCCACGGATAACCTTGAGGATGCTCGCCGTTTAGCATTCCGCTCAACCCCCTTCAGCGGATGTTCCGATCCGTAGCTTCACGCCGGGGAACGTTCACGGCTTTCCAAGCTAAGCTGCCGTTTCCTTTCGTAAAGACTGGCGCAGCGTGTTCGAGCCGAAGGAGGTGGAGCTCCTCGACCTCTCTGCATTCCGGTGGAGCAGGAGGTGCGGCATGTAGCGGGCGGCTGAGGAGGCGTCATGTTTGGCGTGCTCTGCCAGGAGGAATCGCCGTTTAACCTTGAGCTCGGGTTTCCCTCCGACGCCGGCGCTCGCTTCCTGCACGGGGATACGAGGTGTCAGGGTGGACACAGAGGACAGGTGAGCCAGGTGAGCCAGGTGAGACAGGTGAGTCAGGTGAGCCAGGTGAGATAGGTGAGTCAGGTGAGCCAGGTTGGCTTTCTGTCTCAACACGGGAAGATGAAGCTCCGACGCCACTGGACGTTCCAATAAGACCAAAATCCCAAGTCCTGGATCGTTCCCGGGGCGCCACGGTCACCTGACTGGAATCCATACAAACTGGGCGGAGACAGGAAGTGCTGCTTAAACGGAGACATTTCCGTTGGCGTGAATTCATCGTGAATAATCTGAGGCAGCCGCGTGTTCCGCTGCTCAGTGCCGGCGCCGATCCGAATCCATTCCGGTCCTCTTCTTATTTTTACTGTCGCGTTTGAAATGCTGTTTTAATTAGCACTTTGTGGAGATCATTGTTCACGCTTGCCTAATTATGTTCCGATGGCCCAGATCTGCATCAGAGGAAGCCATTATCCGCCGTCGACGGTAGAGCGGCGGGATTCCGCTATTACCGCGGCCGGGCCTGGACACGCTCAGCCTGGAGCGGTCGGGATCCGGCACCCGGCTCCTCCGGTGTGAAACCAGAAGTGTTCCCGTCTTCCTCTGCCGGGGGGCGGGGCAGCGGTGAGGGCAGGACGTGATTGGTCTTAGCCTGAGAGCTTGGTCAACGTGATGCTTTCAGATTTGATTAGGCGGCCCGGGGCCCGGCAGCGAGGGCCGGCGGGGGCCCTGTCCAGGCGTCTCCTTGCTCGCCACGCCTCGGTGGTGATGCGTACCGGCGGGGGAGAACCCTGACCCGCTCAACCGCTGGCAGCCGGGCGCCACCGGACCACCAGAGAAGGCTGGATCCTGATCCAGAGGGCAGACCTCTATGTGGAGGGGGTCAGCAAGGGTTGTTGTGGTCTCCATGGCGATGGATGACATTATGCAACAAGAATAAACTTTATTCTAATAACTGTTCTGGTCGCTGTCATGTTAGCGTGATAGCTTAGCGAGCCGTTCTGTCCGGTACCATTAAAGCGGGTCAGAGCCCCCCCCCCCCAATCAGCTGGAACTTTGTGGAGCTTTTTTTACGACTCTAATGAAACCGCTTCCTGGTCGCTCGGAACCAAAGCGGTTCTATTTGTTCTTCAAAGGAAGGTTCTAAATTTAGAAGTTCGTTTCTCGACTCGCTCCGCCTGCTGGCCTCGCCCAGAAACGTGTTCTCGTTTCCGAACGGTCGCCGCAGCCGAGCGCTAATGAGCCGGACCGCGAGGATTGTTATTTTCTTAAGGAGCAAATTAAAAAAGGGAAACGGAGAATCCTGAGTAGTTCGATCATTGCAGCGGGACGCCTGGGGGGGGGGGGGGGGGGGGCTGCAGTTCATTAGTGGACATGCTCCGTCCTCCCGGTCCGACAGGGCCGAGACTCCGGGAGATAAATGGAGCATCCACTCACTTCCAGAGCGGCGCTCGTCATTAACGGCCCGATCCGGTGGACTGGCGCCACCTCTGAGATCCACTTCCTCTTCCCCCCCCCCCCCAACACCAACGTGTGGCTCCTCCTCCTCCGCTCAGGGATGAATAGTTTTACTTTCGCCGCGTCGCCATGACGACAGTTGACATCATGCCAGTGGGCGGCTTATGGAGCACCAGTGAGGTCACTGGTCTGCTAATGACCTCCTGAGGGTTCACGCCCCCCCCCCCCCACCCGTTTAGCAGCATGCTAAGTTAGCCTCTGCCTTCATTGCAACGCAGGACGATGCTCTGAGTCAGTTGATGATGCTGCTGCTGCAGAACCCCCCCCCCCCCAACCCCTAGATCCGGGTCCCGCTAATGTGATTTTTTTTTGCAGCATCTAAAGGCAGGATGAGAGGCATGTAAACCAGCGGCATGTACTGCTTTAATATTTAACACCGGTTATTAGACTCCAGCATGAATAACTAATGAGGTCTGATTATGTTAATCAGTGATGACCAGGAAGGCGCATCAGGAAAACACCGCCCCAGCCCGTCATTAGCGCCGGCGCCGTGTGCAGCGCAGTGATTTACTTCCTGC